>NC_063439.1:7663743-7807736 GCF_020379485.1 Brassica napus | reverse complement strand
TCTACCAGTAACTAAAAATCTTTATTCCCGAGGGATAAAAATGTGATACGTTGTGTCAAGTATGTGGTATTGAGGAAGAATCTATTAATCATGTGTTGTTTGAATGTCCGTCGGCAATACAAACTTGGGCTTTATCCAATATTCCCTCATGTCCGGGGATTTTCCCCACCCCGTCTTTTCACAAATATGGACTACTCTTTTTTGGCGGTTACCAAAGGAACTGGATTTGAGTTATTTTCCATGGATACTGTGGTATATTTGGAAGAATCGGAACGCTAAAGTTTTTAAGAATCAACAGAACTCCCCTCTTGACATTCTTCGGACTGCGGAGATAGAAGGTGTCTTGTGGGCTGAACACAGACGGAGGCATCTGTAATTCGGGGGGACCTCTAGATATTATAGAAGAAGCTCTTCCACATGCGCTGATAAGTGTTATATTGATGGAGCATGGAAGAAAGATGATCCTTATACAGGACAAGGATGGGTCTATAGGAAGAATGGATCCACAGATACTATGATGGGTGCTATGTCTATTCGCAGGAGTTTATCACCTTTACTGCGGAATGTGAAGCTTTGATATGGGCGATGGAGTGCATGAAGACTCTACAGGTATCAGTGTGGGGTTTGCAACTCTGCTCTCAATTGTTGCAGATGGTGTCTACACCGACAGAATGACCAGCATTCACTACACATATGGAGGAGTTTCTGCGATGTAAGATTCTTTCTCAACTTTTCAATCCTCATATTCCAAGGGCGCAAAATACACTGGCGGACAGGCTGGCACGAGGTGCTAGGACTTCGCCATCTGCTATGGTTTATGTTGATTCAGTTCCCCCGAGGTGGCTCTCGGATCAGGGATCCTTCTAGTTTCTTAGCTTTTGTTGTAAAAAAAAAAAACCCTCAACTAAAAATCCTACGAAATAAATCCTTAATTTTAATTTCCGTTAACGTCTTTTACCCTCCGTCTAAAATACCGTGACGGGGGGGACATAAGGTTTAACGGTTTTTAAGTGGAGGGTTTATAATGTTAAAAAAATTGTTTAAGGTTTTTTTTTTCCATGCAAAAATAGTTGAGGGGTTTTATCACTAAAGGTTATTAAATATTTTAAAACCTTTATGATCATTTATGTTTTGTCTTAAATTGATTTATATCCATTAAAACTTATTTATAAATCTTTATACATTATTTATGAATTTATAACCATTTTACAAAGCTTCATAAATATTTTAATACTTTTACAAATGATTAAAAAAGATTCATAAAACAAATCACTTATATTATTAAACTAATTTGTAATCTTGTCGTAATAATTCTCAACACTACTTAAAACTTAATATGACTTAAAAATATTAAATTATTGGATATTTTGTAATAGTGATATACGAAATTTGTGTCTTACATTGCCATTGTCAAATATCAAATAATTAAAAAAATTATGTTATATTAATTCTTAAGTAATATGGATGATAGTTATATGGCGTCAATCTTCCTACTTAGAGTAGGATCTTTTCTTATTTTCATTATTTCTGATTTTCAGATCATATTTTTTGCACCTATCACAAAAAATAATGCAAGATTATCTTCTCTTATTGATTTTGGACAATATGTTGTACTTTTGTCATATTGATTTAATAAAATAATCACGATCTATTATTTTTGCTTTATGAGGCATTCTTAATCATTTGTAAAAGTATTAAAAATATTTATGAAGTTTTATAAAACGGTTATAAAATTGATAAAATAATGTATAAAGATTTATAAATAAGTTTTTACAGCTTATAAATCAATTTAAACAACGCATAATGATAATAAAGGTTTAAAATATTTAATAACTTTTAGTGATAAAACCCTCTCAACTATTTTTGAATTGGATAAAAAACTCCACAAAGTTTTAACATTATAACCCTTAACTTAAAACCGTTAACATATGTCACCCCTCCGTCACGGTTTTTAGACGGAGGGTAACAGACGTTAATGGAATTAACGTTGACGGATTATTTCGTAAGATTTTTAGTTGAGAGTTTATTTACGATTCATATTTAGTTGAAGGGACTAATTACTAAATCCCTTCAAAATACTCAAATGTTCCTTGAACTAATTGGTAGTTGAAGCTTATTGCTAATATAACTTTTCTAGAAGAACATTCTACAGTGTAATCTCAGTGATTTGATTAACTACATGATGTGTTAGCTGGCGTCATGGGAACCAGCCTAAATACATACCCCTAAACAAATGATAATTCAAAATACTCAGAATGTTTCCTTTAAACTCTTGTGCTTGCCTTTTCAAATATTGGTGTAACATTGTGATCAATGTTAATTGTTACAACACGTCAAGAAAATGATAAGTTCTATTTAAAGAATGATACACAAATCAGTAAGACCATCTTTATCGCTGGAGTTCTTAATGGATTTTTAAGTCTAATAAGGCATTTAATAAATCAAAACAAAAGAAAATTAGATAACCATCCTTAATAGAGATTTTGGCAACCAATCATAAAGGAAGTTCTTAATACACGTGTCACTGTCAGCAAACTTGTGAATTATGGATTTTTTTTTTCTTTTTTCTTTCTTTATTTCTTTCTCCTCTTCTCTCGCGTTCTCAGTCGTTCCGATGACTGCTTTTGTGAAGAGAAGTGTCTCCTCCGTGCAATCGGCTGCTTCTCACCGTGAAGTCAGCCTCCGGCAAGACTTACAGCCAGTTAGCGGCCGAGACAGGACTCAAACGCCGCACTTCCTGGGAATCGGTCTCTCTCTCTCTCTCTTCCCCGCAAAGTTTGATTCTTATCGCCGCCGTGACTTAGCTTAGTTCCGATGGCAGCAGCAACTCATCTCACTGAGCATCTCAAAACTTTCGTTGACGTCACTCGTTCTCCTACTCACCATGCACTTACTTACACTCTTCCTTTTTTTTTGGGAAGGCTGAGAGTCTGAAAGCGATTGCTACTTCCTTGGAGAAGGGTGTCGTGTCTATTAATCAACCAATTGGTAAAACACACTCTTTCTATCATCATCTTCTGTAATCTCCTCCTCTCTGTGTTGTTAAAATTCTGTATCTTTGTGTGATGTATATAGGTCGTAGAGATGGACTTGTACTTAACGACCACTGATGATGTTGTCCGAACACGAGGTATTTCTATTCTCTTTTAATATGTAACGGAAAGAGTAAGGGTTTGTCTTTTGTAGGTATTCTCCTGCTTGCGGTGATGCTGGACCATCTAAAGTTGAAGCCTTTGGACAATGCAGTTGTCCATAGTCTCATTGGTTTCTTTACCGCAAAGCTGGTGATTTTGATGCTTCTTCTTCTTGTATCGTTTTTTGTAATTTTATTCAGTTTTTTTTTTTAATGTGATCTTGATCTTGTTTCAGGCAGAGTGTAGTCTGTGCGGGGTGCACTTACTGGTTGCTAGGCTCTGCTTAAGAGGAAAAACGTAGTAGCCGGTGTGGTCACTGCTATAATAGCAGTGCTATTGATGCAGAAGCTGTGGCAAAGGAAATAGCACAGAGTATTCAAGTGCAGTCTTTAGCACTGCATCACCGCAAGGTATAAAAAATATTTCTATTCCTCTACATTGGATGTTCTTTAATTGAGTTATTACGGATGTTTTTTTGCAGCTCTGTTTTGAACAATTGGAGTGCCTTCTAGAGCAATACCCTGACGCTATGATAAATTTGGTATGTTAATGCTCTCTACTTGGGGATACCAAGTTTATAATCCAAAGTTCAGTCTAGTCCTATTGACTAAACGATCATTTTCCTAGGGAGATTTGATTGTTTATGCTACATGCGAAGCCATCGATGGAGAAAAAGAAAGAAGATTGTAGCCACTTTTAAGCAGTGTGCTAGGTATCTTACTCCTCTCTTCAACTTGTGCAGGAAGAAGGTATAAAGCACAATCCCATTTCCTTTTATTGCAAGTTCTTTGTTTTGCTTGCTGTTTGGGTGTGAAACATATTAGTGATGAGAACATTCGTGTACTGTACTTGTTGTTTGAACTTATACATAAGGTAGCAAATTGTTATGTAATTAATTTTTTTTTAAGAAATCCAAATTAAGAAACTACCATTGCAGGTTAAAAATTAGATGATTCTTAACTAAAGTCCCTAGCTAACATTTATTAGTTAAATAATCATTAAGGTGTACTTAATAAACTCATAAGGTTTCTAGGGATAATCATGCTCTTATACCATCTTTATCGCTGAGTTCTTAATGGGTTTTTAAGCCTAATAAGGCATTTAATTAAATCAAAACAAAAAGAAAATTAGATAACCGATCCTTAATAGAGGTTTTGGCAACCGATCATAAAGGAAGTTCTTAATACACACGTCACTGTCAGCAAACTTGTGAATTATGGATTTTTTTTTCTTTTTTCTTTCTTTCTTTCTCCTCTTCTCTCGCGTTTTCAGTCGTTCCGATGACTGCTTTTGTGAAGAGAAGTGTCTCCTCCGTGCAATCGGCGGCTTCTCACAGTGATTCTTTTATTAAAACTAACGGAGAGGTCAGTTAACGGTGACCCTGCAGCCTGACTCATTCAATAATGAATGTTCAGTTTTGTTGTTGTTGGAATCTAATAACTGATTTTTTTTAATGCTTATATAGGAAGCAGATTACAAAGATGATGTGTATGAAATGCATGATAATCCAACCATTAGGTGCTACCTGCTCAAATATTTCATGCAATTCATCAATGGGAAAATATTTCTGCAAAGTATGCAAAAACTATTTGACGATGAAAGGTAAAGATTTATTCTGTTTCAGCAACTATTCTTTGCATTTTTCTGATGAAATGTTGCATGTGAACTTGTTTTTTTGTTGTGTGGTTTGACTACGTCTAGAGAAAAATATATCATTGTTCCTATTGCAGTCTATGCCGAGTAGGGAAAAGATTGGGATTGAGTACTTCCATTGCATGAAATGCAATGCTTGTATGTCAAGGACTTTGGTAGAACATGTATGCATAGAAAAGTGCTTAGAAGATAATTGCTCGATTTGTCATGAGTACATTTTTAACTCGAATTCTCCAGTGAAGGCTCTTCCATGTGGTCATGTGATGCATTCAACATGCTTCCAGGTACTTAAAATATCTCAATATGTTTGATACCAAACCTATGCTAAGAACTTTTACTTATGGGCGTGTTCTGTTTTTCTGGTTGTAGGAGTACACATGTTTTCATTACACATGCCCTATTTGCAGCAAGTCACTAGACACTAGGGGATATGCAGGTTAATTAGACCAAAAGTCTGGTTTTATCCTTGAATAAATACATAAAGATTAGTCGCAGAAGAGATTAGCTAATGGCAATCAAATGCAACTAAGAATAAAAAGAGAGAAATCAAAACATACAATATTTTGGTTACCAGCAATTCATCATGAAAAGTGACACCATCGTGTTAATATTAGTTCTTCTTGTCTCACACAGGTGTACTTTAGAATGTTAGATGCACTGCTCTCAGAACAAAAGATGCCAGATGAATACTTAAACCAAACACAGGTTTCTCTCTGTTCTCTTTGAATCTTATGAATATATTATGCATTAGTTGACTAGGTTTAAGCTTAAACATAAGATGGTTGGTTGCAGGCAATACTATGTAATGACTGTCGTAGAAAAGGAAACACCCCTTACCATTGGCTCCATCACAAGTACTCTTCTTGTGCCTCCTACAACACCAGACTTCTCTAATGCTTCCAATTTCCCTCCTTGTATCATTGTACATGAGCAAGTCTTAAGACAATTTTTGTTTCTTCCTTTTTGAAAGCATTTGATTTTGTATGAAAAATCATAATATTCGAGATACAGTATGTGAAACTCACTTAATATCAGATATATTATTGCAAGCGGAAGATACAAATGACTGGAAAGATATAAGTATTATCCCTAACCTTAACTTATGACTTACAAGCTAAACAATTCATAAAATGCAACCGGACAAAAGAGAAAGATAAAAGCCTAAAAGAGAAACAAACACTCACAGCAAATGCATCCTTTCAACATAAGACTGCATCAACCACCTGTTGAGAGACTCACCACACCCAACGAAACAACCCGAGTTTCCACTCTCCGTGAAAAACGGTGAACCAAACATGTTGAGCAGCTCTTCAACCGCTTGTCTCACCATCGACGTACCAGTCACTCTACTACGTCTTCCCCAACCAGTCACTATATCAATCCGAGAAGGACAAGATCCGGAGATTAGCATCTGCCTACGGAACCAAGCAAGCGTCCTAGACAACGCGGTCACTGCAGTTCCTTCCGACATTACATGGAGATTAATAAGCCAATAGCTGCTGCTTTTCTCCCTCAACGCATCAGGAAAAACATTCTTCTGTGCTGCAACTTCCCAAACCGATCCAGCCTCTTCTTTTTGCCCTGACTTGTGTAGAAAGTCAACCACCGCGTCCACAAGCCCTCTCTTGCTCTCTCTGTCCTCGCTGTGCATCAGATCCAAGAAGCTGTTCACATGATTACGCACGTTCTGCCCATCAGGGCCTGCAGACGGCATCTTGAGAAGAAACATATGCGCCGGATGACCAGTGCTCGCCATTAGCTGACCATAGTAACCCATATCAAGCTTTGACCGACCATCCGTGCAACAACTCAAGAGCAACGTGTACGTCTGCAAAGAGGGGCGTAGACCAAGAGCCAGCATGTTCTGCAACAACTCATACGCTTCCCCTATCTTGTCAACCCTAAGGAAGGTACTAAGAAGAGAATTACACGTAGGAACATTCGGTAACAAACCAGCATGAAGCATTGCTTGATACCAATACCAAGCCTTCTCAACATTACCAGCTTTCCCCCACAGATCCACCAAAAGCCCATAAACAGGCTCATCAGGAACCCAATTGTTATCCCGCATCTCGGTGAAGACACCCTCAGCTTCCTCTAGATACCCACAGTGCCCAAGCACCTCCATCACAATACTATACGTCACTTTATCAGGCCTAAACCCAGCGTTCTGCATGTCGCGGTAAAGCTTCAACGCGCTCTGGTAGTTCCTCGCCTTGGCGTGCAAGTCCATCATGATATTGTACGTGACCAAGTTAGGTGTACAGCCCTGATCAACCATCTCGCAGAAGAGCTTGTGTGCAGCTGGTAAATGCCCAGCTTTCCCAAGACAGTTGATAATGACACTGTAAGTGAAAGTGTCGGTTGAGATACCAGCCGCTTCCATCCTCTGGTGCATATCCATCGCAACGTCGAGAAACCCAGCCTTGGCGTGAATGTCTATGAGTGTACAGTAAGTTACACGGTCTGGTTCGCATCCAGCTTCTTGCATCTGATTAAACACATTCATCGCTTCGTTGAGGTAATTAGCACGGCCGTAGCTGTGGATAAGACGGTTGTAAGTAACTGTGTTTGGCCTACAACCGTCTCTAACCATCTCATCGAGAAGCTTGTTTATGGCCCGAAACTGTTTAGCACGGCCGAGGTTACCAACCATGGTGGTGTAAGTGTGCTCGTCGTGCTTAAACTTAGGCTGCCTTTTGAGCCAGTAGAAGAAACCAAGAGCGTTTCCGTAGTCGTTCATCTTCTTGAGAACTTGGTTCGCCTGGTACGGACCCATCGTTAAGCGGAGATTCTCAAGAGCCATCTCAGCAGCAGGACCCCACCTGAATGTTTTCAAAATGCTGGAAACGTTTTCCACCTCTTTGACGTTACAATACTGCCTTGAAGAAGGCGCTTTCATCATTTCGTTTGGCACAAACCTGTTTGAATCAATATTATTGTGTCTCTGCAACATGCTTGTCGTCCTCTTGCCAGATGTGTGATGATGATACCTTTTCTGTGCCGAGACTTGTTTGAATCCTTCCTTAGTCCCTCGGAAGTTGCTACTAGAATTTCTAATTTTACTAGCTGAAGACTCTTTTGCAGCTGATGATCTAGGGTAAGCTTTGGCCAAGTCCTCTCTTCTTATAACTGACTTGACACTTGTGATAGGCCGAGCTGGATCCACCATACAGCTCTTCCCTAATCCAAACACTTCACTACTCCCTCCATCAGATGAAGGAAGCTTAAAGTTAGCTAAATCAGACAAAATACTAACCGCTGCATAACCGGCTCTGAAAATCTGATCCCCAATAGGTGCTGAAGAAGAAGCTTCCTCCTCCTCCTCTCTAATTGATGCATAAGTAACCGAATGTGGTTTACTAGGCAGAGCAGGAGAAGAAGAAGAGCAAACATGCTGTGGCAATAGAGATGGCCGACCAGAACCATCAACCTTCTTTAGAACAGCCGGTTTAGTCTCTGCCTCTCCTGGTAATATGCTTCCCGCTACAAGAGGCTTACGGATAATAATACTGGATGGTAGTTTTTCAGCTAGTGCAGCTTCGTGCCTAAGTTGCTGGCGTCTGGAGACACAAGGCTCATCGTCGTTGAATGCAGAAGGACTACCATCAGCTGCACTTGATCTAGATCCGCTAAGGAAAAAGGATCTTGCTGAACTTGAGAGTTTGCTGATTTGCTGTGGACGCATCATTTCTCTGCGGTAAAATGACAATCAGAGATTCACATATAGTACTCACAGGAGAATGATCATCAAGCATGTAACTTTAATGACAATCAGAGATTCGTCCCTGACAACAAGTTAAAGTCTTGAACTTTATTGTATATACTCACAAGTGAACCATAATCACACTTCGAAATAAGTCAAAAGTCTAATACTTTTTCCACATGACCCAAATGTTTGAGCTGAAATCTCGAGAAAACGCTTTAAAACCCAGGAGAGACGACAAAGATAAAAAACACGATAACACACCGTGTGATTGAAGATTAAACAGGAAAGCCAGAGAACAGCGTCCAGTGATTAAGGTAAGAGATCACTAGTCACCTGATAGACGGTGGAGCTCAGTAGCTACGTTATGGTCTTTGGTTTCCTTGTGAGACTCTTCAACGGAGGCGAAAAGCCCGTCAATCTTCTACCCTCCTCCAAGCATATTGGCTCATACGGAGAAGGAGGCTGCGAGAATTCGAGGTCACAACTTTTCTTCTTTTGATCTCTCTTTTTATAGTTTTCATAGACACCCCTAATCTTTTATTTGTTTCTAAATAATGCACAATAGTCTTATTCCTTTCAGTTTTTGCTCAATTCTTAAATAGGATTTGTCTTTTACCTTCACTTTCAGATATTGGCTTTCTCATAGTTAACAAGTACCGTGCTGAAATTGTTATTTTTGTTATCCCTCTTTGATTTATTACACTGTTGAAAGTAGTATTTTCTAGTGCCTATTTTAAAAATTAAGTTTGTTTTGTGTTATTATTGAAAGAATCTATGGCTTTGGCTTAAAAATGAGAGACCCAGCACAAGTTGAGCTGCTTTTTGTAATTTCTTCTTTTACCTTTTCCACCTTTGGCCATTTCTTATTTGCAACGTAGAAGCTTTGCCTTCCTCAAGTTTCGTTACTCTTCGTTGTACACGTGGTGTTGCTTTAATGTCGTTTGCTCGTGACTGTCCTGTTACTTTAATATTCAAAGAGATTTTTCTTTCTTCTGGGGGCATCTGTATTGGGGGTCCCTTAAGGCATCCCTTAGGGGAAGGGGGTGGGAACCGAGAAAGAAAGAAAAGGGAAAAGCCCTTAATTAAGGACTGTCCCTTACTCTTTAATGACCAAAAAAAAAAAAAAAAAAAAAGCAAAACAAAGAACTCTCTCCCTCTCTCTCTTCATTCCACCAATAAAGATGCCCTGGTATTTGACTACTGAGATTTGAGAGATATATTTGGGTGGAGGTTGTGAAATGGGAACTTTTAACGGATACAAATAAGAGAACCAAAAAAAACTTCAATGTGAAAAACTTCTTACGTTTTGATAGATATTAATATACAACTTGTAAATATATTTTCTAACAAAACTTGCAAGGATCTTATGAACAGTTGTCTGTAACTCTATAATAAGCGATCAAGAATGATTGTATATATTGTAGTATGCTTACATCTGCGAGGCATTTCTCCATTCATACTATGATTAATTTCAGGGCCGGCTCAAGAAAATTATGGGCCCCTGGGCAAAATAGTTTTTCAAAAAAAAATTTACATATACTCTATGGATAACATAAAAATTTTGGGCCCCTTTTAAAATTTTTTTTTTGAAAATCAGGCCCCATATTAACACTAATTATGCAAAAAAAAAATTGGGCCCTGGGCCCACGCCCCCCTTGCCCCTATGCCTCAGCCGGCCCTGATTAATTTAAAAACAAAAGGTGGACTCTTAAATCTTATGCCATTTAGCCCGTTATAAGTCGTAACAGTAATAAAGAAAACCTACTGATGCAAAGGCTAATGGCTTCTGACAATAGTATAAAGATTGTATCTTTCAAAGTACAGTATAATAAAATTGTTCATATAGTGTAGGCCCTAATATAGTGTGTAGTACAACAACTAGATACGTGACATACGTCCTATAGAAACATTCTTTTGGGGGCTGACAATAAGTTGTATGCAAATAGTTGGCGTAACAACATGCACACACATGCAGCCACGAGGCCCACGGCATTTTGAGCTGAACCCATCATCTTAATTTTTTCCAAACATAATCATCTCTTCAACAAATAGTTATCAACATTTCCAAATATTTGTCACATCTTTTCTCTTTGATTATAGTTTCACTCTATGCTAGTTTTAAAGTTCCCCACGATAACCTAGCTGGATGTTTCTCTGAGTTGCCGGAAATGTAATCTCCTGTACCCTTTTGGGATGACAATTAATATATATATATATATATATTTATTTATTAAAAGAAAAAAAAAGAGTTCCCATGATAATTCATGGCCATCATATTCTTTACTAAATATTTGTCACTTTTTCGTTGATGTATTTTCACTTTCTGCAAGCTTTAAATTATGTTGCCGACGATAAAGTTGTAAGAGATGCATGAATAATAGTTTCAGTGTATGTGTTTTTAGTAGGTTCATAAATAAGAGTGTGAAAGGTCTTGCTGGGCAATAAATTGAAGCCGCTTCTTCTGATCCACCACATATTAAAATAACCGAATCATTGACAAAACTAAACGTATAAAATACTTCTTATGAAACCATACAGCTTGATACAAAAACATTTCAACGTCTACTACTTAATCCACCACCCACATCACATGTCCCTTAAAACAAAAGCACTTGAGTTCTAGTAGACGCCGTAATATAATTCCAACAAGAACGAGAACGAGTATGAAACTGAACTTGTAGAGAAGTCAGGATAGGAAGACTTGTGGGTTCTGAGCCATACATAAACAACGTTTTCATTGATTTTCAATTGTCACTTATGTTGACTTCCGTTATTGAAATATTCGGTCAATTTTTTGTTTGGGTTATAGGATTTTCTTAATTTTGTAAAACGCAGTCAATATTGCTCATAATTTTATAAATTGACGGTCTTTACACTTTAATTTGTTTTATTTTTTTCTGTCGGCAATTTCTTCCTATCTAGACTCTAGGAAGGTTCAAAAACACTTTAGTTGTCGGTTACCATTTGCAAATTGATAGGTTTTGCAATCACATTCACAGGTTATCTTTAGAACTAGAAACATGACGATCACAAACTTATAACCATTCAATTGATTATACACTTTATACTCAAGTGAAAATACCTTCATGATGTTTTGCGTGTTTCTTTTACCATTGAAAAACCTGGTAATATAATAAGTTTCTTTAAAAAAAAAAACAGTTTCTTCATTCTAAAGAGCATATGCAATGGTGTACTCCACCTTAGAATCCTTAGGAATATTTTAGTAATATTTTTTTTTGTTTTTTATTTTTTTGAATAGCTAAGGATTCCAATTAAAACTGTGTCTCTAATGGTGTTTCCAAACATGGAATTCTTAGGAATAAAAAAATAAAATTTCCATTACAAGATTCTCTCCTCTTTCAGCTATATTCACGATCTCAGCATCAGTGACTTGCTTGTTCCTCGTTGGTGTCCAATGCAGACTTATCCATCTCATCATCAGAATCAATCACGTTTTCAAAGTTAAAAAAAAGGGATTCGCCTGCACGTTTAATTGAAACAAATGTCACTATATGCATCCAAACAAGTTGTTCATTACAAGAATGGTGAAGTAACTAACAACTACCTTTGGTCGTGGAGTAACTGCTTCAAAACTTCTAAACTGAGGATCAGTGAAGTCAGGAGCCTGCAGTATAATATAAGCTCCTTTGTTTCTATACCTCTCCTCCGTTGCCTGTATGACACCAACAATCAGCATAACTCATCCTTAGTAACATCATTCTCGCTTTTACCATTGCCATCTTCATCATCCTTACTTTGCTTTGCTTGAAGTTTTTCAAAGACATTATCAAGAGGAGGATCTCCGGGTCTTCGAAACTCTTGTTTCCATATATTAACCTCATAAGCCTCTTTTTGGCTCAGCACAAACTCCCTTAGCTAAATTCAAAATCAATTGCACTTCTCAAGATCTGTGACTAATCCGGTAAATAAAGTTTGACAACATTTTTTATCATTACCTCAGTCACTTCCTTCCCATTCTGCATATTGAACATCACCGTGCTTCGATCCACAGCCATGAATCTCAATCCTAACCCACCTGTTATCAAAACTTTCGTCCATCTCATGGCAATCTCCACCACCATATCTTCATGACCAAATTTCTTTTAAAAACTCACGACTTTTTCAATCACATGAATGGATTCGTCGTTCTGTTTACCTTAGTACGGTGGACGCCTAACCGGAGCACATGTCGGAGAATTCCGGAGGCGGATCGAACTCCGGCGTCGCTGCTTTACTCCCCCACTGTTTCCATGATTCGTCTTCTTCGTTGTCTTCCACGTCGTCTAAATCGTCGCTGATCTCGATCCGTCGTTTCCATGCTTCGACAGATCCGTACGAGATCAGAAGAAAAACGAGAGGAAAGCTTTTTTCTCGCCTTCGTCGCCTTTCTCGTCAAAAGAAATCAAGAACTGCACAATCGCCTCTTTGTTGCCCAGAGCAATTTTTTTTTTTATTGAGTCAAGAATGAATTGTTTTTTTTTCAAACGAAATACAGTACTCTCCCCCCACCCAATGCCAAGCCGCCACGTCTATAAGGATTTGGTCCTTAAAATCCTTATTTACAGACCAATCCTTAGCTAACTAAGTGTGTATATTATTATTATATTGCTAATAACCTAGGATTAAGAGCTAAGGATTCCTCTTCATCCCCCATTGCGGGTGCTCTAAGAGTCACAAACTTGGACCAAAATCACATCTAGAAGAAATATAAAAAATTACTTTATAAGGAAGGTGGTGGCAATGGTTAGAACAAAAAAAAACATATGTCAAAGATCAAGAGGTACACGTTAAATATTAAATGCATTATAAAGTAATTTTCGAAATTTTTCGAAAAGGCTGACTTTTCTTCAACGAAACTCGCGTTTTCTCTCCCAACAACACAAAACTTCAAAACTCGCCGGAAATTACCGCAATCGCCCCATATGAGCTAAGTGATAAGCTTCTCCTTCTTCTCCCTCTTTCTCTCAGTTGCTGAGTCATCAACATGGGTAACTGTAACGTCTGTGTGAAGCCTCCCAACTCGGAAGACTCGACTCAGAAGCCCAAAACCCCAAATCGAGACCGGAAACCAAACCCCTACGCCGCCGGCGCCATCGTCAGATCCCCCGGGACTACTCTCAAGGACGCCGTGATCCCCACGAGCCACCGCACGAAGATCTCCGACAAGTACATCCTAGGCCGCGAGCTCGGCCGCGGCGAGTTCGGGATCACTCACCTCTGCACCGATCGCGAGACTCGCGAAGCCCTCGCCTGCAAATCGATCTCCAAGCGCAAGCTCCGGACGGCCGTCGACGTCGAGGACGTCCGCCGCGAGGTCGCGATCATGTCCACTCTCCCGGACCACCCCAACGTGGTGAAGCTCAGGGCGACTTACGAGGACGGCGAGAACGTGCATCTGGTGATGGAGCTCTGCGAAGGAGGAGAGCTTTTCGATCGGATTGTTGCCAGAGGGCATTACACGGAGCGCGCGGCGGCGGGAGTTGCGAGGACGATCGCTGAGGTGGTGATGATGTGTCATTCGAATGGTGTTGTGCATAGAGATTTGAAGCCTGAGAATTTCTTGTTTGCGAATAAGAAGGAGAACTCTGCTTTGAAGGCTATTGATTTTGGGTTGTCTGTGTTCTTCAAACCTGGTAATAAAGATTGAATCTTTGTTGGGGGGTTTGTAATCTTATGTTAAAGTTTGTTACTTTTTTTTTTATTGTAGGAGATAAGTTTACGGAGATTGTTGGGAGTCCTTATTACATGGCTCCTGAGGTGTTGAAGAGAGATTATGGACCTGAGGTTGATGTTTGGAGTGCTGGTGTTATCATCTATATCTTGCTCTGTGGTGTTCCTCCCTTTTGGGCTGGTAAAGATTCAATCTTTGGGATAATCAATCTGCTGCTTATGTAGTAAAGCTGTTTGATTGTTGAGTTTGTTGACAGAGACGGAACAAGGAGTGGCTCTTGCGATTCTGCGGGGAGTTATTGATTTTAAGAGAGACCCTTGGCCTCAGGTTTCGGAGAGTGCTAAGAGTCTTGTGAGGCAGATGCTGGATCCTGATCCGGCTAAGCGTTTGACTGCTCAGCAAGTGTTGGGTGAATGAAGTTCTTGTGTATTGTCGAACTGATTCTAAACACCATCACTTAACGTTTTTTTTTTGTTGTTGTGTTTGACCTCTCAGCTCATCCTTGGATACAGCATGCGAAGAAAGCTCCGAATGTTCCTTTAGGGGATATAGTCAGATCGAGATTGAAGCAGTTCTCTATGATGAATAGATTTAAAAAGAAGGTTCTTCGTGTAAGTGTTTTGACTATAAAATGGTTAGTCTCTTTGTTTGGTTTGATCATGATCATCCTTTTGATGCCTCCAGGTAATTGCGGAGCACTTGTCTGTTCAAGAGGTTGAAGTGATCAAGGACATGTTCTCACTGATGGATGAAGACAACGATGGTAGAATAACTTACCCGGAACTCAAAGCTGGACTTCAAAAGGTTGGCTCACAACTTGGTGAACCAGAGATCAAAATGTTGATGGAAGTGGTACTTTTCCGCCTCAACCCTTTCTCTTATGAACAGCTTTCTTCTCTGATAAAAAACATTGCTCAAATCGGCTTGGCTGTGACGCAGGCGGATGTTGATGGGAATGGGGTTTTGGATTATGGAGAGTTTGTAGCTGTGATCATTCACTTGCAGAAGATAGAGAACGACGAGCTTTTCAAGCTAGCTTTTATGTTCTTTGACAAAGATGGAAGTACATACATCGAGCTTGATGAGCTACGGGAAGCTTTAACTGACGAGTTAGGTGAACCAGATGTCAGTGTTTTAAACGACATCATGCGTGAAGTTGATGCTGACAAGGTTATTTCAAAATCTCTAAAACAATCTTCCTTAACTATGATGAGTTACATATAACAATTTCTGAGTTGACTGTTGGGGTTGCTTGTGTTTTGGCAGGATGGGCGTATAAACTATGATGAGTTTGTGACGATGATGAAAGCAGGAACAGATTGGAGAAAGGCGTCAAGGCAATACTCAAGAGAGAGGTTCAAAAGCTTAAGCCTTAACTTGATGAAAGATGGGTCATTGCATCTCCATGACGCTCTCACTGGACAATCTGTTCCTGTTTGATTTTTCCGGTTTGTCCTTTTGAGGGATGGGGAGGTTACAGAAGCCACGGTCCTTATATGAACATTTTGGGTTGTATTTATATGTAATGTTTTGTTCAAAGGTTGTATCTTTATTATTTCAAAAGCCAACTCAAAATCCTAAACACAAAGAGGTAATAGTACAGATCTTTTATTACACTGAAACCTTCTCCATGTCATTGTCCTTGGCCACAACATCTTTGTAACGGAATCTTTGTCGGTGGATCCAAGGTTGTTCGTTTCAGACCTGAGCACAACCTGAATTCATCATCGTCTTCTTCTCCCATGGAGTCGTTCACATCAGCTTCTTATTCCTCTGGAGATATCTGCCCAACGTTTCCAGATTGTGGTTTCAGACAACCAAACAGCGGAGTGGTCCTTTCTTGTTTGGACTGTTTCCTCAATAACGGCTCACTCTACTGCTTCGAGTAGCTGTTGCTAGCACTATGGATGGAGCCCACTAGCAAAATATTCGTACTATAAGAGAGCAATCTGAATTAGTCCTTTGATTTCTTTCATATTAGTCAATAGAGTGGTCTTTTCATTTTTATACTTTTGTCTGAAATCTTGGAAAAAAAAAATTCACAATTAAATATAAAACCACACAAAATCCAAGTCAATGAAACAAAATATTAGTATTACAAGAGAGCAATCTGAATTAGTCTTTGCTTTCTTGCATATTAGTCAACCGAGATAATAGAGTGGTCCTTTCATTTTTTTACGACACCCACTAATCCAGTAATTTGATTAATGTTTCTTTATGTAATGATTCCAGAAAGTATAAAGTTTCGAATCATAGAAAATGCAAGAGATATTAAACATCCCACATCGATGCTGATTGTGGTCCTTGGGCAATATATAAGTTTATGGGCAGAGCTGACCCTTAACAGAAGCGGATAAAACACATGTTTCCGGCCATGAGATATTAAGTAAAAAATCGGTCGCATTTTTGACCAAAGTTTCTTCAGCCAACTTGGTGATGGTGCTATAGTTCGTTTGACAAGGTCATGGGTTCGAAATCTTGTCTTGTTTTTTACAACTAGGATAAGACCCGCGCCTTGCGCGGGATTAAGTTATTATTTTTATTATATTTTGGAGAATGAAACAATAGTTTGGCTTCATTTAGATTACGGGTGTTCAATCCGGATATCGGGTTGGTTTTGGTTCGGTTCGGTTTTTTTCGGTATTTGGTTAGTAAAATATAACTACTATTCTAAATCCATATTTACTTTGACTTTAGTCTTTCACATACTTTTGAAAGATTTCAACTGGACGACTAAATTGATCAGCCAATCTTGTTGCTTTAAATCATTAGTGTTTATATATATATATATTATTTAGTTTGAATATTTATTAAATAAAAATTCATATGCGTTATATTTTATGATCATTTGTAACTTATTATAACAAAAAAATAATCTATTGATCACAAAATTTTCAGAGTGGAAATATTCAAATTTCTAAATAATATATAGACGTTTTGAAAAATTCAAATATAACATATAAGAAAAAATATAAATGTTTTTATTATATATTTAATGTGATTTTTTAATATCTTTCAATAATATAAAATTAAAAAAAAGAACTAAGATACCAAAATTGTTATCAAATATATATTATTCATAATAATTAATTTTCATATATACGTTAATCATATTAGGTAATTTCGTAGCTTCTAATTAAGGAAAGTGCAAAAAACATTTTGGTAGATTATTTATCAATTCGATAGTTAGTTTAATAAAAAATATAATGTAAGTTAAAATGGACAAACCTATTTTTCTAAGAATAGTATATTTTATATAGTCATTTATTAAATGAGAATTTATAATCATACAGCTCTATGATCATTCATATCATTTTATAACTGAATATTTAAATCATCGATAACAAAATTTTCAATGTGAAATCTTTAATAAGTTTATAATTTATAAATATTTTTGAAAATTCATTGAAAGTTTTAATATTAAAATATTTATGTAATCTTATGGTATATAGTATAATCTATATATATATATATAATATATATGTTTTATTATTAAATGATATTTTTTACTCATATGGTTTTAAAATAATGTGTATCTTCTTATAATATTAAATAAAAGTTCATATTAATACAATTTTATGATCATTTGTAACTTATTATGACAAAAAAATAATCTATTGATCACAAAATTTTCAGAGTGAGGATCTTCAAATTTCTAATAATTTATAGACGTTTTGAAAAATTCAAAATATAACATATAAGAAAAATTTTAAATGTTTTTATTATATATTTAATGTGATTTTTAATTATATTTTAATAATATAAATTTAAAAAAGAACTAAGATACAAAAATTGTTATCAAATATTTATTATTCATTATAATTAATTTTCACATATACGTTAATCATATTAGGTAATTTCGTAGCTTTTATTTAAGGAAAGTGCAAAACATTTTTTGGTACGTTATTTATCAATTCGATAGTTAGTTTAATAAAAAGTGTAATATAAGTTAAGATGGACCAACCTATTTTTCTAGGAATAGTATATTTTGTATAGTTATTTATTAAATAATAATTTATAATCATACGGTTCTATGATCGTTCATATCGTTTTATAACAAAATATTTAAATCATCGATAACAAAATTTTCAATCTGAAATCTTTAATAAGTTTATAATTTATAAATGTTCTTGAAAATTCATTGAAAGTTTTAATATTAAAATATTTATGTAATCTTATGGTATATAGTGTTTAATATATATATATATATATTTTATTATTAAATAATACTTTTTACTCATATGGTTTTAAAATCATGTGTATCTTCTTATAATAAAAATGTTAAACCATTGATCATTAATTTTTAACATAATAATTTTAATAGTTTTAGTCATTTATTGTCGTTTTTAAAAATTCAAAATAACATATACGAAAAAAATCTAAATTTTATTTTTATAGCTAATTTGATTGTTTAATTTATTTTAATAATATAAAATTAAACAAAAAATGATGGAGGAGATATACATTGTTATCAAATCTTTATTATTAAACTCATTAATTGTCATATATATATTAGTCATTTATGGTAATTCCGTAGGTTTTATTTAAAGAAAGAAAATATCATATCATATCATTATATCATATAGTTTGACCAATTTATGTATCTAAGAACATATAAAAATCGAATGTGGACCTACTTATTTTTCAATTGAATGTAATTGACTACCTAATTGAGTGTCACCTATGCATTGGGGCCTCTTTTAATTAATACAAAATTGAGGTTACATCTTTTCAAATGTTCCTCAATTAATATATAAGGGATTTGTTTATTTTTAATATTTAACAGGCCAAAAAAAATTTAGGCTTGTAGCCCAAATATTCCTAGGACCGGCTCTGTTTATGGGTAAATCTTTCACTCATGAACTAGTTTTTGGTACAGGCTACGTTTCACTCATGAACTAGTTTTTGGTACAGGCTACGTAGGTAAAAAACTGTTTATGTGGTAAATCATATGTTAGGCCAAACAATAGGCTCTGATGTCATATTAGTGATGAATCTAACTCACACCCAAAAGATAGCTCATGAGTGGAGGATTGCCCATATACTTATATATTATCCAAAGATCATGTTATTGAACGATGTGGAACTCTTAATAAGAGATATCATTAGTTATGCAGTCTCTTACATAAGATCTCCAGTTCGCAAAAACCACGAAAACGAATCTTTATAAATCGTTTTAGCCTGCTGCGAATAGAGTCAAGATACATGAATAAAACAAACAAAAGTATGAATGAAAAGTTTAACAAGTACAAATCAAGGTTAAATGCCCTAAGAGAAAAATGGTCAAGCGAAACAATGCTCTCAAATTCTCAATGGAGGCCCTTCAGAGCGTAAGGACAAAAACCAAAAGTTAATATTACTTACTCATCAAGCTGAAGCCTACTCTTGTCTCCTCTTATATATAGCTATACAACATACTATCAAAAAAAGAAAGCAAAACAAAAATAAAAATCACAAAATGGGTGTTGGTAGTCGTGTAAGATTGGCTTGTGGCCTCTTGAAGCTTTGGAGTACTGTGGTGAAGGAGCTGGACATGAAGATGTTGAAGAAAGCTAAAGGTTAGTATAATACTAAGTTATTATTATACAATCACTTGAATTCATCCGAAAGAATTTGGTTTCGTTTTCTTGAAGGTTCATAACCGGTTTCCTTCTTGGTTCAGTCTCAGCCCATGGTAAATAGATTCCGTGAAGTTATTATGAATTGTAAGAGTTTTATGTAATTTAGTTTCAATAATAAAATCAACTCTAATACGAGAAACTGCCACAAATACAATATTCATAGTACTATTTTTCATGTTTACACTAATCACTTTTACCCTCACCTTTAATGAAGGATAAAAGACACTTTTACTCCTCGGGTTAACTAATCTAGATACTTAGGATTTAGATTTGAGAGGTAGAGAAGAGTTTTTGAAATGTGAAATTTAGGATTCTAATAAATATATAAATAAATACTTAAAAAATTAAAAAAAAAATTAAAAAATAGTTTCAAACATAATTATCGATTTTCAAAAAGAAATTTTGAAAAAAATAAAAAACAATTTGAAAAAAAAAATTATAAAAAAGTTTGAATTTGAAAAAGTATAATTCGAAAACATAAAACAATATTTATTTTCTGTTTTATTTTATTTATTTATTTAAATAATAATTTATTATATATAGATAACAAGGGTATAAGAATCTTTTACCATTTAATGAAGAATGTATTTTTTGAAAATATCTCTTTAGTGATGGTAAAGATGAAAAGTAGTACCATGAAAGTGGTAAACATAAAATTCTTTCAATACAAACATTTTGGGTTGTATTTATATGTAATGTTTTGTTCAAAGGTTGTGTATCTTTATTCATCTCAAACCCAACTCAAAATCCTAAACCCAAAGAGGGAATAGTTATTACACTGAAACCTTATCTATGTCATTGTCCTTGGCCACAACATCTTTGTAACGGTACCAATGTGAGACTAATAAGAAATAAGCAAAGTTTATAGTCATCATACCAGCAACAAAGTAGTAAAAATACTCCAGTCTTCCCTTGTTTAGATCTTCAGGAAGCCAATTCCCACCCAAAGATCCCTCTGTGATATTATGCACAGCTGATAGCAGAAAGCTGCTGAGGTAACTCGCCAATCCAATCCCACAATAATACAAAGAACCAGCGAAACTTCTCATGTTCTCTGGAAACTGTTTATAGTAAAACTCCATCTGACCAACTCCAGCTAGAGCGTCCCCAACACCCATTAGCACTAGCTGAGGAATCAGCCACATACCGGACATCGAAGAGATTGCGCCTTTCCTTAGTGCAAAGCCTAGTGGCGGTCTTGTGAGAGCTACAGTTCTTCTGTGTTGCTCTACAGTTGCTGACACCATCATACTTGTGATGCATAGAAACATTCCTGCTCCAACTCTTTGCAGTTGAGTGATACCGCTGTCTCTACCTGTATACTTTCTAAGGAAAGGTACAAGGACGCGGTCATAGATAGGTATGAATATCGTCATTCCAAGCATCAAGAAGACTGTATAAGTGGCGGGAGGGATCTGGAAACTCTTTGAACCGAGGTGTCTATCGGATTGAAGAGACTGGAAGATTGTGTAGGTTGTTTGTTGTATATAAGCTACATAGAACAAGGCTGCTGAGAGCCAAACTGGAAGCACCCGAATCACGCATTTCACTTCCTCCACTTGCTGCATACTGCAGAGCTTCCATGGATCCGCCGGAGAGCCGTCTATGTTCAGCTTATCGTCTGGCGTTTGGATTGCCGCTTTGTCAAGGAACCTGCAAAAAAAACCTAAAAGTTTGTGACTTGTTTCGCAAGAAACTAATAGGAAAAGGGAAAGTTCTTATAACCTAAACTGCTCTGTATGGCTCAGTTTCGAGTTCCTGAAGTCCTTTGCAGTGTGGTTGTACATCGAACCAACGAGATTCAACTTCCTTTTCTTGATTGCGACTACGATGACGCGTGTTATGCTGTGAATAGGACTGCCACTAGGTTTAACCTTGACATAAAGCTTAGAACCAGAGAAGAAGATGATGCAACCAAGAAACATTAAGATAGCTGGGATGGCTAAACCGATGCTCCAGCTCACGTTCGACTGCACGTAGACGATGACCGTTAACGACACCATTTGAGCAAACGTGAAGGTGAAGAAATACCAATTAAAGAAACTCTCAATCCCTCGTTTCCCTTCTTTAGTCTTAGGATCAAACTGGTCAGCACCAAACGGGAGATTGCATGGCCTGATGCCACCGGCTCCGATCACCAGCAAAACCATTGCTCCGGCAAGAAACATTATCTGTACGATGGATGGCCCCTTGCACACGCTACCTATCTCTTTAGCGCATTTAGCTGGATGCAGCTGATTGATCACTGCCGTTAGGTCCATTGCCACCGAACCCTTTGAATCAGACAAAACAAAAGATACATACGTTCAGACATAAACAGCAGGATCATTGATTTTTGTAACATGGGTTGTTAGGTTTTGGTTTTACGAGGAAGCAAGCGATCATGGCGACAGATAGGGTTTTGTAGCGGCCGAAGTAAGAGTCGCAGAGGAAAGCGGCGACGATGGTGCCAAAGTTGCTTGTACCAGAGTAGATGTTGACTACTGTCGCTGCCGTGATGCTTTTCATGTTGAAAACCGTGGTTAAGTATATAACTAGATTTGATGAGCTCCCAACTATTCCAAGCTTCTCAAATGTCTCATTTCCTAACACATTAAGACAAAACACACTAATCAAAATGTTATATAAAATATTTTTAAAGCAAAGAAAAGAAGTGAAACGTGGTAGACAAAGAAAAGCAGAAAAAAATTGGTTATCATCAATTAATTGATATTTATGTAAATAATAAGATATCATATTCTCAACGATATTAGTTTGTAAGGTTGCAGTATACTTTATAATCTTGTTTTGTTTCAATATTAATAATATAAGTTAAAAACAGTTTAAGAGATATGGATCAGTTAGTACCAATAATGAAGGGCATGACTTTCCACCCTCTGTAGATGATCTTAGACTCATCATCATCTTCCCCTGTAATCTTCTTCTCTGTCTTTTCAGCCTCCATTGCTCTCTGTTCTGCTCTCAGTAAATGTGTGTAACGTGTATGTATGTATATGCAGGTATATATAGAAGTGGGAAGGGTGAAGGACTTCACTAAAAGAACCAAAGTTAATTGGACATTACACCAAACGGTCCCAACAAAATTGTTTTGAGTAGATATTAGTTTGACTTAATAAAGACTCCACTTTATCAAAAGGAGAGGACAGGAGTTGGCATTCATAATTATATATCAACAAACGCATATTCCATTTTTCTGTTTGTTTGTTGTAAGAGGAACGCTCACGGTTCGTTTTTTTTTTTGCTGTCATGGCTAATGAATGACTTAATGTAATATTCTCCTTTGTATAAATATTAAGTTGCAATCACAAGAATTCATCTTGTATAACATGGACAAATAATTTATCCTTTACTTTTCATCTAAGTAGGTATTATTAGATAACATGAAGATGCGAAAAGGAAAAAGTTGTTAACTTACATTGACAATATATTACTTTTTATTGTCAAATGGTTTTGAATGCAATAAAACATATACAAAGTTTATACTTTTAATTTTCAAATACTATAAAAGGGAATTAAAATACAATGTAATGTGTTATCTTATTATTATTTTTTCTGGCTCTGATACTATAAAATACAATGTAATGTGTTATCTTATTCATCAACCCGACATCGGTATTTATACAAAGTGTATCTCATATGTTAGCTAGGAAAAGGAATATACAGATTTGCCTAAATCCCTTACGTATAGGAACATTAACATTATCTCATTATTTCCATAATCCCATTAGGAATCTCCTCGTTGACGTTTCTCAAACTTTAATCAAGCATTTTGAAGGAAAAACATTTTTTATCGCAATGATCGTCTCTTTACTTCTCACTTTCACACTGAAATGTTTGTTTCCTCTGTCAAATATGAGCGTCAACACTCAACAGTCAGGAAAGGTAAGTTGTATATTTGTGTGGTAAACTATCTTTTTTTTTTACTATCGACCGACCATGTTTCATGCACATATATCACTATGCTGTAAGAATCACTGATTACAGATTTATCGTGAACCTTTCTATAACTGCCAAACTCATGTGTATATTTTAAGTTTTACACTAAGTCCCATCTAACAAGTTGTTCATTATTCTTGCAAGTGATTAGTAAAAGAATATTTATATTAATCTCATAATAGAAAGGTGTCTTTTAGACTATGGGTACAGGAATAAAGCATTTAATTTAATAGTGAGATATGATTGTAAGAACAACTAGAAGAGATATGCCTGATGGGAGGAGGAAAATGCAGATTAGCTTTTGGATCACATTTTATATTATAAGGGGGAACAAAAAGGATTCTATCTTTCTCTTTTCTTATTGATAAATTCATAAGAAATAAAATCAATTTTGATTGGATTAGCCCAATCACTAGCATTGGTGATACAATCTGATTACGTTCGATCTTTGCTAACCATCTAATAAACAAGTATTTGTTTTGGAGCGGTAATTTTTATCTTCTGTTGTTGTAAAAAGAATGTCATTTTCTCTTGTGGACGTCAGCTTTGGATCATAACGTGCGTCATACACGAACTTTGAAAGGCTTATCTTTGGTCAGAAACTAGACAACAAATAGCTAAACAAAAATATTTAAACTTGATGCAGAATCATTGGATTTACTTCTAGTTTACAACATTGATTGGCACCAAACACACAATGAATGATACAAAGCAATTTAAATATAGCAACTTAATTTACCAAACAATCTCACTTTGAATTTCTTTAGTTGATAGGCTGCAAAGCTGGTTCAAGTGATTTAGTGAACTGCAGAAACACACATATATATATCAATATGTTCAGATTTCATAAAGACAGACTGCATTGATGTCTTAAAAGAACAAAAATTTCTCACCTGAGAGATCTTAAGATCAAGCTCGTTCCACTCTGAGGATGAATCGCTTCCTGAAACTATTCCTGTTCCTGCATAGATCAATGCTCCAAGACCCTGAGAAACACACAAAAATAAATAAAGAAGAGATCAGATAAGTGCAATGACATAACAGTGAGTTTTTTACACTGAGTAAAGTTGTTATAAGTAAAAAAAACTCACCTTCTCGACTAAAGCAGATCTTATGCCTACAGAAAATTCACTCTCTCCACCACCAAAGTATCCAACAGGTCCAGCATACATTCCTCTATCAAATGACTCTGAAAAAAGAAGAAGAAGAATATGAATCAAATATCAGTACATAGGAAAAACTTATCATAACCCATTAAGTGTAAGCATCTATGTTAGTGCTAAAATTATATAATGGCAGAAGAATCAAAGCATATATTTTACCAATTTGCTTAATCAAAATCCGTGCTTCATCTACTGGACATCCACAAACAGCTGGCGTTGGATGCAAAGCAGTTAAGATGTCAAACTGAAAATAAACAAAACCATATTTTGGAGTAAATTGTAAATATATTCAAATAAGCAGCACAACAAATCAAGTGATTTAGATGGACATGACATGTTAAACCATACAAAACCGTTATCTAACCTCATCATCTTCTCTTCTTAGCTGCCCTGCCAATTGTGAATAAAGGTGTTGTACTCTTGCAAGCTTTCTCACTGTTTTTGGGGGCCTCACAATTACTCTGTCACATATAGCCTGCAAAGCAGAAGATGGAACATGTTCTAGCATTTCTTAGATCATGGATACTAAGATTCTGCTAAAGAAAGCTGATTGTTACATGAAACAAGTGTCATTTTAATTATTAAAGAGCCTAAATGTATACTAAAGGCATTATTCTAGTCTTCTACTTGAAGCAGGGAACTGCGGTTTATGGAAAACATACTTTTAGTTTTTCTCTTATATTCTCTCGCACGATGGAGAACTCAAGATCGTCTTTAGGACTGCAAAAATATTTGCAAATGATATCAGCAAGCATACCTATAAGCTTCTAAACATGCATCCAATAAAAGTATTGACCTGGTTAGTAAGTCACGCTCTATTTCCATATCAGAAACTGCTGAATCACCTCTAGGCCTAGTTGCAGCCAAAGCCTCGCTGCAGACACCTAGATGTTTTCTGTGGAAGAGCCTCTCAGGCTGTTACATAAAGACACATGTCAGAACTCAGAACCAAAACACTGATTCCACATTGTTTCTCAGCAGCTAAACAACAGAGTATACCAATAACTTAGTTATAAGGTTGTAGACTTAAGTAAACCTACCGTGTTTCCTATAAATGCTGGTGCACCTAGTGGCTGAAGACAGAATTGATACGCGTCTTGTCCTTCACGCTGTCGTATTAATAATT
This sequence comes from Brassica napus, assembly GCF_020379485.1. Lineage (NCBI taxonomy): Eukaryota > Viridiplantae > Streptophyta > Magnoliopsida > Brassicales > Brassicaceae > Brassica > Brassica napus. The sequence goes on along the minus strand of NC_063439.1, from coordinate 7,781,723 downwards.
AGGCTGAGATTTTAACATTTACAATGGCAATAACCTCAGAAAGTGATTAGAGTAAATAATGGGCTAGGGAAGAAAATACACCTGCAACCGTGCTAACCAAGCAATAGGATCAATATTGGTATCAGTAATGATTCTAGTGCTGCGTGCAAGCACAACCTGATTCCCAAAACCAAAATCATCAGGTTCATAAATGAATTAAAGTAAAAAATAAGATTTATATATGGTTGGTTCCTAAAGTACCTTGCTTAGGGGTGAATTTTTGGCCTTTATAATCTCCAGAGCACTAGCTACAGCAGGGTAATAGGCTCCTTCACTAGGAACGTGGTTCTTGCTAACAACAGAAACTCCTAAAGATTCTCTCCGTAATCTCATTATTCCAGAAGAAACCTGATTGAACCAAGTATAAAGATCATCCTAAGACTTTTTTTTATTTATTTTTGATGTACAAGCCAAGTAAGGAGCAGAGTTTTCAAAGGATAGTGAACCTGAAGCATAGTCTCCTGAAGTGCTTCAATAGCATTTTCAAGCGTCCATGAGATCTCCTCGTCCCAAGCAACAGTTGCAGCCAGCACTGAGTTTTCCCCAAACTCAGCAAACTCGACCTATGAAAAGTATCATTCAACCAATCAAAAAATGGTAATAAAAACTTTCTTGAAAGAAATCAAGATTATCATACCTGAGGCACTGTGAAATAAAAAGAGCCAAACTGTTCCCATTCGACAGCGATCTTTCCTCTAGGATCAAACCGAAGTCCACCGTACGCACGAATCAAAGGAGACGTCGAAGACAGAAACCTTAGAAGACACCAAACAACAACACAATGAATCAAACTTTCATGAACATCTCGAGTTTCTCTGTTCTTGTAATATCAAGAAAATACCTTCGGATACATCTCCAGTGATCATGAGAGAATGGCCTCAGATCACGGAAAAATACAGCAGACCCGATTCCAGCAACACTGACCGGATTACGATCAGATGATCCGTTCACATTCTCGCTCGACAAGTCTTGGAGAAGATCTTGACGGCCAGCGTCGCTGCGGCGACATGAAAAGAAACTGCGAGGAAGAGCATCATCTTGCGCATGAAGCCAATCTATTGCACCGATTGTCTGGTCAATGGGCACCTGTTGGCCACAAGATTTAAAAGGTCTTATAAAAGTTATGGTTTTTGTTTTGATTTTGCGCGGGAAAGATTATGAATATAATGAACGGAACAAGCCGTTGTTTAATAAGGTTTTCAAATTTGACGTAAACATAAATATAATATTTTACAATAATTTATTTTGTAATATACTGTGGAATTTTAAACTGAATAAAAGAAAAGAAAAATATTTTTCAAACTGAATAAAATAAATATTTTTGGTATTTTGTTACTTTTACAATAATTTATTTTGTAGAATAATGTAGAATTTTAAATTGAATAAGAGACATATCTTTTTGGTATTTTATTACTTTTACAATAACTTATTTTGTAAAATACTGTAGAATTATAAACTGAATAAAAGAAATGCATTTTTCAAATTTAATAAAAGAAATGTTTTTTGTATTTTCTTATTTATACAATAATTTATTCTGTAAAATATTATATAATTTAGTTTAACAATGATTGCAAAATAATTCAAATTCGGACCCCTACCTCTAACAATAATATTTTTAAATAGTCATTCAATGATTCTTGCAAACGACAAGAGTAAGAGCATGATGAACGCTGTTTCTTAAGTCTGTCTCTTAGTATTATTAGGATTAAAAAAAAAAGAAATTGGCTTCAATGTGAAAAAACGTCTCTTAATTAGGAGTTACAAGAGACGGGTCTTACGACACACGTGTCTCCCTCTGGGCTTTCATCTCTTCCGCGACTTCTCTCCTTCTTCTGCGATTCCGATATTGCTCTCTTGGGTTTGAAGGAGGAGCTTGGCTCTCTCGATTGGGGCCACGATCGTGTGGACGACGCCTCCCATCACGGCTCCGGCGAGTAGCCGTTCGTCCTCTCTAGATTCTTCCATCTCTCTTCCTGTCCTTTTCTATACCCACCGCTCTCTAAAAGGTGTAACCTTTTTCACTTTTACATGACAACAATGGCGGATTGGGCTCCGGTTATCGTCGGCGTCATCCTCTTAGTGATTCTCTCGCCTGGACTTCTCTTCTCACTGCCCCGAACCAACCGAGGAGTAGACTTCGGTAATCTCAAAATCAACGGAAAAGCCATAGCTGTTCACACTCTCATCTTACTTCGAGATTTACTCCATTTTGATCATCGCCGTCAATCTACACATCTACACCGGTTGATTCTCTTCTGGGTATCTCTCTGTTTTCGTTGTTTGTATGAATTAAAGGTACTTAGAAACTCTGTAAATTAGGGGTTTTATATACCTTAAATCTGTAGTTTCTTTTTTTCTTGTTGATGTTGTAACAGACAGATATGGTGAAAGTTCTGTTTCGTACTTGTATTGTAATGTTTACTTCAGTTTGCTTTTTACTTTAAAGTCTCTTTAGCTCTGTTTATTTGCTCAAATTCAGACAAAAGTTGCTTACTTTCTGTCATCTTTCTTTAAACATGTTGAACGAGAGATTTGTACATTACATTGGAGCTTTTGAAGCATATGAGTTTTGATTATGTCAAGCTTTGGGTTGCGTGTGTTGCGATTGATACATAGCTTGTCTTTGGGAGCAGCATTCAGTTCTCCGACGTCTCCCATGATCAAGCATCCAAAGAGAAGAGTAATGTCTCTATACTCGTTGGTTTGTATAATCTGTTGTGGTTGAGATTCAGAAAGTTTTGATCTTTGTGTCTTTATACTCGTTGAAAATGTGTACTTGTTTACTCATCTCTCATGGGATTGTTTTTGTTTTAACAGAAGAAGTAGAGGATGAGATTGGTGATTGTTTTTGTTTGGTCTTGAATGCTTTGCTTGGTATGCATTGTTTGGTCTTGTTTTTTTGAGCAACAAAAAACAACATTTTTCTAAGAACCCCTAAATAAGAAACTAATTGGAGGGTATGAATCAAGGTGTTTCTTAAACAAGTTCTTAATTATATTTAATTAGTAAAATATTCATTAAGAGACCCAATAGAGTTTGTGGGTTAATCATGCTCTAACATCACACATACCAATGCTGGATCTCCACGTGGCGTAAGTATGAAGAAAACTATTACGTACCTGTAATCGGATGATACCGGATGAGAACGAAGGCGGTTCCGTTTTAAGGTTAGAGACGGCGGTTATCAGCTTCTCCGTCGCAATAGCCGGTGACGTAACCGTGGATAGAGTTCTTGTCTCTACCGTGCCAAGTGGCTCTTTATGGTCAGCCTCACACCCGTTCATGGCCAGCGAGCAGAGTAGGAACCTCTGTTTCATGCCGATGGTTTGTATTCGTTCATTACGTGTATATATATATAATACAGTGAAACGCAACAAGTGAAAGATTTTGGAGAAAAGAAGAAGAACCTGGCGAGAGACACGAGAGGCAAGCTTGGTGAATGAGGTTGGAGAGTAGCTTTGGAAGATCGCAACGGAGTTTTGTTTTGTAAGATTTGTGCCCAGAAAATAAGATGAACAGTGCAGCGATGCCATTAGAGACTAGAGAGAATGATAAGCTAGATGTTGGTAATAATGATTTTGTTATGAAAGACAGTGAGAGTTGAAGTGTGTGCATTGGTATGTCTTTGTCTGAATTTATAGGTGGCATGACCCTCACGTAAGAAATACAAATTAATTAACAGTGATCGTGAAACGGGACCGTGTTAAGTTAAAGTTTCATTTTAAATTTTCAGCAAAACTTGGTGATTCCGAAAGACATTATAGACTTATGTCTAAAGTATGTATATAAATGTTATTTAAAATGTTTCCCTAATATATTGGTAATGAAATCTTTGGATTAGATTAGATCCACTAAGAAATAATTCACCACGATATGCGTGACCACCGTTCGTCGTCATTGTCAAATATACTTGGTGGGTTAGATAATCGTTCGAACAAAGTCATGATCTTCTTTGATATACACATGATGAGATTTTTTTTTCCTTTTAATTTAAGGGATATATGGGCTGAAACTCAACTAATCTTTTGAGAAGAACAATACCGACAACTTGTTAATCCCAAATTTTCCAGTGAAACTTAAAACATGATCTCATTTTCGTGAATCAAGTGACAGCTTAATTTATGGGACTCGAACGTTGTCCTAAATTCTCTTTCTACCACCAGGTTTAGCTACGTGGTTCTCTAAAACCTAGTATGAGTTGGTCCCTAAACTATATATATATACTGGATAAAATTCTTATATATTCGTAGTTATTCAACTTATTCTCACTCAAAGTCTCAAACTGCATGCAACTGTTTGGCTGGTTAGGTTATAATAGTTATCTTTCAGAATTATAGTGTTGTTTATGGACAATTTGTACATATTTAAATTTGTATTCGTCTAACTAACACACATACATTTATATTGGTATACAAATGTCTCTCGATTTAATAAGAAAAACAATAATATTTTATTTGAAATCTTTATTAAACAACAAAACAAAAAAAAATGTTAAAGAAAAGAAAATTGAAAACAATTATTATGAAACAAAGATCGTATAGGAATAAACAAACGAATTGACCACACAAATTTGTACCATTTGAAATTATAGTGTACAAAACAAGCTGTTGTACAGCTCAAAACCAAACTTAGGTTTAAAAATAGAAAGTTAAAACTAGAATTATATACCGTTTATAATCCTTATTCTATAAACATTTATAAATTCAGTTTTTTATAGTTTCTGGAAGGACCACCACGAGGAACACGAAAATACGAAAACACGAGTGTACCTTGTTATTGGTAAATATGGGTGGTGATCAGTGTTGATTATCTCACAACCACTTGCTCAATCATTGACGCTTTTTCATCTTTTCAAGCTGTCTCTCATAAGTTCATAGTTTTTTTATTTTTATTTTTTTTATAACATCTCTACATCCAAAAATAATTCTAAGAAGTCTTGCAAAATATGTGCGAACGGTTAAATCTATTTGAAATACCGCTAAATAGTTAATACTACTCGAAATGCATGATAGAAATTCCAGCTGGAATCCTTTCACTACTAGACCAAAACAACTTGGATTCGTAGTTTCATATCTCTTATTTTGAAGATAAATAATTATCAGTGAAAAAATAGGACTATAGAATTTATTGAAACATGTAAAGAAAATTAATTTGAAGTGGTACATGACCACACTTTGGATATTTGTGTTGTAGTGGCTAAAGAAAAAAATAACTTGTGGACGAATAGCGTTCTGGTAAGCAACATTGTAAGCTTTTTTCCCCTTCCACATCTCATACACCTACCCGTATATGTATCCGAACAATGACACCGGTGAGTGGTGACGGTGACAAACCATTAAGAGTATAAGCAGGGGCGTCTCTGAAATATTAGGGCCTTTTCAAAATGAACTTTTAAAAAAAAATTGGGAACCTGAATCCAATGCTTCACTTGGCTATGCTCAAGACCACTGTTGAGTATAAGCTTAGGTCAAATGAACCACTTTTAGATAATCACTTTTTTGCTTTTGTTTGGAAAAATAATTCTTGACAAAAAGACAGATGTAACATTTTGTGTGCGGACAAGGCCGTAAAGAGAAAGAGATTATCTGGACATTGTCGAGAAGATACACGATCAAGATATATGGTATAGACGTAAAGTGGTTTAACCTAGTTTTTACTAATCATATTGTTAACCAAAATAATAGAGATCATATTTTCTTGTAATTTTTGTACTTGGACATGATTATGATGTGGATTCACTGATCATTACCAAATGAATAATATAATATTTCATACTATCTGAAAGATACTTATAAAATGGGTGTTAAATTTTCTTTGGGGGTGGAAAAGGTGTTAAGACTTTCTAGTTTTTATTTAAATTGTAGTAAGACTTTTTACAATTAAACAAAGAAGAAGCTAGAGGATTTCAGATTTAAAACGCAGAAGAAACATCAGTTTGAACCATAACATAGTTGCGAGGCTCATGAACTGTATTTTATGCTTTTAACAATATAAAACCTAGCATGGAACCAACCGTACACACTTATTCGTTTTAAGTTTGATATGTAAATTTTTCACAAAAGAAGTTTCATATGTACACATAACTTCCAGAAGCTCAAACAACATATTAAAATAATAACTTAACAACCAAAGTATAAATGCCCTAGATCCCAATGTACTGGGAACATATATAGAAGAACATGTATAGAGCACTTCCTTCAAGGGCTCTTCTCAGCTTCATTTCTAGTCACATTATCCATTTTTACATCTGTGCCCATAATGGAAGATAGAGCAGTAGCAAGAGCCGACTGGAAATTTGAATTTGTCGTAATGGCTTTGATTGTTTCCGCCGGTAAATATTGCACTTGATGAGTAATACTCTTGATTCCAACGTAATCAAGATTGGTTTGTGTAGGATGTGGTGAATATGAAGACGACCTTCCAAATGGGTCCAAAGATGACCCGGCAATTCGGGTTTGAATCACATGGTGGTATGGTGATTGCTGAAGGGTGCTAATGTTGCCGTAAGCTGCACGGTATTGCTCATTGCGATTACCAACACCACCCCAATTCATCAGTGTGTTAGTGCTGTTTGAGAAGTTGAGATTGGTTGAAGGATAGCTATTAGATCTTGAGACATTACTAGGAGGAGCACTGAACCTATTAAGCATTGATAAGAATGGTTGCTGCGACGAGGAGGAGGTTGTGAGGTCGAGAGTAACGGTTGGGTGGCCTGAAGAAGAGGTTTGGAGGAACGGTGATTTAGGTTTTGGAATGTTGCTATTGCCGGAGAGGGAGAAGTTTAGGCCATGAAGATCAGCTGCGGCGGCCGAGGAGGAGGAGGAAGCTCCGGAGAGGAGCATGGAGGCTGCGGCTGAAGTGGCGGAGGCCATTGCGGTTGCTGACAGTGGAAGTGGATGGTTGTGTGTTCCTTCGTAAGTTGAGATAAGAATAGACATATCTTCTGAACATCTCTGTACCTAAATAAGGGATAAATTGTTATGGCTACTTTGAAAACATATATGTATTAGTGTTTATATAATGATTTGGAGTTATGAGTTTAGGTTTAATTACTTGTTTTCTTACGGGACAAGAAGGTGCAATGGTACAACGATAGTAAGCTCGTGGACATGGATTACCTTTAGCTATTTTCTGGCCATATTTCCTCCATTGACATCCATCGTTCATCTACACAAACACAAACCCAAGAAAACAAAAGTCTTTATAAAAGAAAAAGGCCAAACGTTAAATGCCTTTTCATAGAAAATGAAAATTTTGCTTTTAAAATTCAAGATGTGAACTAATTAAGTTTTCTTTCTGAAATAGCTTAAAGCTTAAAGACTATTAACGATAATTTAGTAGTCAACTCGTCAACTAGTTATAGTGACTACTTACATTTAGTTGAATGATGATATTTTTGTTTATACATACATTATATATATACACGATCACAAATTTGAATTTTTTTTAGGACCAATGATTATACTATATATGTTAGTATTTTTTTGTTTTTTTGAATATATATGTTAGTATTACATGTGAAGATATTGTACTAACCGTCGTTGTTATTGGGTATTGGAATCGTATGTCTTATTGATAGAGGAAAGCTCTGATATATACAGAGTATATCATGTACAAGAAAGGAAGTTTAGAATATACGACATTATGGACAAGAATATGAACGTTAGTGATTGATCTACTTTCTATATCTAATATGCCCCCTCAAGATGGACCGCCATTGGTGAGTCCAATCTTGATGCACAAGCTGTTGAAGCGTGGACGTGGAAGAGGTTTAGTGAGGGCGTCAGCGAGCTGGTCCGCGGATGAGACGTGTGAGACGCGCAGATGACCAGACTGAACATGATTTCGAACAAAATGATAATCAAGTGCCAAATGCTTCATTCTAGAGTGAAAAACCGGGTTGGCAGCTAGGTAGGTTGCTCCAATATTATCACAGTATATTGTAGGTTTGATTGTGCTGCGGAGACCAAGTTCACTGAGCAGAGAGATCAACCAACACACCTCGGCTGTTGTTGAAGCAATCGAGCGATATTCTGCTTCTGTTGAAGACCTTGCAACTCCTGTTTGCTTCTTTGATGACCATGCAATAGGATGTCTCCCGTAGTAGACAATGTAAGCTCCAGTGGACGTGTAATCGTCCTTATTGCCAGCCCAATCAGCGTCAGTGAAGGCATGAAGAGATGGAGTGTTGTGGCGCGGGAAGAAGACACCTTGAGAGATGGTTCCGGATAGGTAGCGCAAAATTCTTTTGACTGCTGTCCAGTGCTCATCTGTGGGTTGATGCATGTACTGAGACATTCTGTTGACCGCAAAAGAAATGTCGGGTCTTGTTAGAGACAAGTATTGAAGACTTCCAACTACTGCTCTAAACTGTTTAGGATCATCAAGCGGGTGGCCAGACTTGAGCGTGAGCTGCTCGGTGGAACACATCGGTGTAGCTACTGTCTTGGCATTAGTCATGTTGTTCCGGTGAAGTAAATCTGCAATGTAACGTTTTTGTGTAAGTAACAGACCAGTAGATGTATGAGTTGCTTCAATACCAAGAAAATATGATAAACTGCCAAGATCTTTAAGAGAAAAACGCTGAGAGAAGGATTGAACAAATCTGTTTATGTGATCAGTGTTATTGCCGGTGAGAATGATATCATCAACGTAGACCAGCATATACATCAAGACTCCATTGGAGTTGTAGATGAAAAGACTAGCATCCGCATATGAGTTCCTGAAACCACAAGAGAGAAGATAAGTTTTAAGTTCATTATACCAAGCCCGTGGGGCTTGTTTTAAACCATATACAGCTTTTCGTAGTTTGCAGACAGCAGTGGGATTATCCTTGTCTACGAAGCCTGGTGGCTGCATCATGTAAACTTCATCAGTAAGATGTCCCTGCAAGAAAGCATGGTTAACATCAAATTGTCTCATTTGCCAGTTGCTAGACACGGCAACACTGAGAACAAGTCGGATGGTTGCTGGTTTCACGACTGGACTAAAAGTGTCATGATAATCAAGCCCTGGTCGCTGACTGAAACCTTTAGCTACAAGCCTCGCTTTGTAACGTTGGACAGATCCATCAGCATTCCGTTTGATAGTAAATATCCATCGACACCCAACAATATTGTGTGCAACAACAGAGGAGACTAGAACCCACGTTCTGTTCTCTAGTTGAGCATTTATTTCCTCAGCCATTGCTTTTCGCCACCGAGGATCTTTGAGAGCTTCGGCTACAGATGTGGGAATTTTGTCCAGGAAAGGAGTGACTGTGGTGCATAGATTAAGTTTGTTGACTGGTTTTCTCTGGCGAGTGGATACTCTAGTTGGAGCCGGTGGTGGAGTTGTGGTGTTCGGAACCGATGTGGCTTCAGTATTGACTGCAGCTGTTGGTGATGACGTAGAGGGGATAGGTGATTGTTCCTGGGTCGTGACAATGACAGGAGAGGTGGTCGCACTTGACAATGATTGAGCTGAAGCTGGATCAGGCTGTTCAGGTTGATTTGTTGCAACCGATGGAGAAGTTGTGGTCTGAGCAGGAGAGGTTCGTAACGGTATCACTGTCACTGCTGGCATTGACGAGGTTGGTGCATCTGCTGTATCATCATCACTAGAAGAAGTAGTTAGAGGGTTAGGCAAAGCAAAGGGATAGACATACTCATGAAAGACAACATGTCTAGATGTGTAGATGCGAGAAGTGGTTCTATCTAAACAGAAATAAGCACTTTGGGTTGTTGAGTAACCAAGAAAGACACATGGTGTGGACCTCGGATCTAGTTTATGAGAAGCATATGGTCTTAACCATGGAAAACATAAGCACCCAAAGATACGAAGTTTTGAAAAATTAGGAGTTTGCCCAAAAAGTATTTGAAAAGGAGATTTTAAAGACAGGTTTGGAGTGGGCATTCGGTTTATAAGATATACAGCCGTTGCTAAAGCATAGGTCCAATATGACTTAGGCATGGAAGCATGAGACAGCAATGATAAGCCGGTTTCGACAATATGCCTATGGTGTCGTTCAGCTATACCATTGTGTTCCGGCGTATGAGGAGGAGTTGTAAAATGAGAAATTCCATGAATTGATAAAAATGATTTTAAAGCAATAAACTCTCCCCCATTATCTGTATAAAGAGTTCTCAGCTTGGTTTGAAATCGATTTTCAACCAATGCTTTGAATCTCGTAAAAACATCAAGAACCTGAGATTTTTGTTTTAACGGATAAAGCCACGTATATCGGGTAAAATGATCAACAAAAATAACATAGTACTTGAAACCATCTATAGAAATCAATGGAGAGGACCACACATCAGAGAAAACTATATCTAATGGACAAGTAGAGACAAGAGTAGAAGTTGCAAAAGGTAGTTTATGCATTTTATTAATGGAACAAGCAGTGCAAGGTTTGTTTAATAAAGCCTTAGAGGAAATCGGCAAATCATAAGAAGAAACCATAGTTTGAAGAATAGAAAAAGCAGGGTGGCCTAATCTAGAGTGCCAATCAGATAGAGTAGTTCTAATAGCCGAAGCATAAGACAGAGATGGAGACTTGGCATGATTCCGACTTGGCCACTGGTACATTCCATCTTTAGGTGTTCCTTGAAGACGAAGCACCCCCGTAGTCAGATCTTGGACCTGGAAATATGTTGGCGTAAAGGTTACAGAAACATTATTAGCTGAACATAACTGAAAAACTGAGATGAGATTCTTATCTAAGGATGGAACATAGAGAACATTATTTAATAAAAAAGGATATTTGAGAGAGGGAAGAGATAAAGAACCAGTATGAGAGATGGATAGACCAGAACCATCTCCAAGTAAGACATCATCGCCTCCATTGTAAGGAGCATGTAAGGACAAATTCGCAAGGTCTGATGTCATGTGGTGGGAAGCACCGGAATCTAGTAACCATGTAGATGTGTCGCCTGTCATCATGGCTGCATTTGCCCGAGGATGCCACTGCTGTTGTTGGTTTGGTTGATACGCGTTTCCATATGGCATGTTCTGCCAATGTTGTTGTTGACTTGATTGTTGCTGTTGAGATCCACCACGTATGATTCTAAACTCCGGACAATTTTTGGCAGTGTGACCTTGTGTCCCACATGCTTGACATCTTCCAAGATATGGCTTGGACTGGCGATTGTTGTTGTTGAAGTTTCGGTTGTTGTTGTTGTAGAACCGCGGGTTGTTGTTTCTTTGGTGTGGACGCCAAGTGTTCTGTTGTGCCTGAGTTTGAGTTGCATTGGCAGTGATGGGAGTTTGTGTCGCTGCAGCTGGTTCCTTGCAAAGGATCATGGCCTCACGATTGAGTAAGCGTTCGTAGAGTTCATGAAAAGCTATTGGCGTATCACGGCCGTTGACTGCGTCAATCTCTGGTTTGTATTCTTCACCCAAGCCAGCAAGTATTTGCTCGGTTAGATCTTCAGGATCCAGAGGCTTCCCGAGAAGAGCTAAGTCATCTGCTTTGGTTTTGATGGAACGAAGATACTCAGTAATGGTGCTTGTACCTTTAACACTCGTACGGATCTGATGCTTTAATTGTAGTATGTGCCCTCTGGTGGGTTTTCCGAATGTCGTTGCCAAGATGGTCCACACTTCAGATGTGGTAGTCGCCATGGAAACCAGAGGTTGGATCGGTAATGAGATGGATCCAATGATGGCACTGTAGAGAAGACGATCTTGTCGTCGCCATGGAGCATAATCCGGGTTGGTTGTTGTTTGTCCATCGATGAGTATGGTAGGTGTTGGAGTGATAGTTGTTTCATCGATGAAACCATGAAGCTCGTGTCCCTCAAGTAAAGCTTTGATTTGTCTGCTCCACATGATGTAGTTGAGATTGGATAGCTTGGTAATGTTCGACATGTTGATGGAGAGAAGAGTTGAAGCTGGATCGCTAGCATTGTAAACAGAGGTGGAAACAGAGACATGTTGCTCACTAGATGTAGACATGATTAGAAACAGAGAGCAAAAAGAAACAGAGAGGAGATTGAAGAAGAAGAAAGAACAGAGAAGAAGAAGTGTGGGCGGCGGAAAAAAAAATCAAGAGCCTTGCTCTGATACCATATTGGGTATTGGAATCGTATGTCTTATTGATAGAGGAAAGCTCTGATATATACAGAGTATATCATGTACAAGAAAGGAAGTTTAGAATATACGACATTATGGACAAGAATATGAACGTTAGTGATTGATCTACTTTCTATATCTAATAGTTGTCTCACATCTTGACCTCACAGAAACCCTAGCTTTCTTAACAAGGTTTTGAGGCAAAAGCTCTTCTTCATCTTCATGATCATCTCCATCATTCTTAAACCCAAAACTATTTTCTGACGGTATCTTAGTCTTGTTACTAACTACCAAGGACGTATTTGCTTGATTATGGCCAATCTCAAACTTCTCAGTAGGATTACTCAAATCTTTGTATTCAAATCCCAGACTTAATCCTTGATAACTACTTCTTTTATGTTCATCAATGTTTTTTTCATCACCGGTTTCATCCATGAAATCTTTCGTTTTTTCTTCTTTGTTCGTTACTGAAACACTTGGAACTGGCGATTTTAAGCGTGTACCTAAGCTCAACAAGACAAGTTCGTCGCGCTCGCTAATTCTTTCTTTTTCTTCATCTTCGTTTTTGTCTTGATGATGGCCCTTTGTTGAGAACTTATTAAGGTCTTCATGTTGTACCGTTAATTGATTGTATTGTGTTTGAAGAACTTCAAACTCCTTTTTTATCCTGCTCAAGGATGACTTTAGAATTCGATTTTCCTCTCTAGCCTCCTCGATTTCGACTTTAGTTGAGTCCAGCTGATCTCATCATACATTAATATGACAAATCAAAATATTTATCTATCAATTGGTTAGTTTCTCCTCAATTTATTTGATGCGTATGTTTACTTTCTTTCTCATTATTGTTGTTAATATATATATGTGCAAATTTTATCTGGTATAGAAGAGATAATCTAATTAGTTTGGAAAAATATATGCAACTCGATTCAACAAAGAAAACTTATCATCAAAACAGAAAAGACAAAAAAAAAAAAATTTTAAAAGACAAAACTAAAATTAAGAAATTCGCAGAACAAGCTAACTAAAATTTAAGAATTCAAGATAAGCTTGATTAAGACAAATCAGTGACTAATGATTTTGGATAAAGAACAAACCATTAACCAAGAAATTTGTGAAATCTTCCAAGATTTAATTGATTTATGCATTTAGAATTGCACAAAAATAAATTATATGATACCTTGGATCTTTTTTTTGGGTAAAATGTTAAGATGATACCTTGGATCTTATAATATCTTGATGAGGATCATCGTGAGATGCATCGAGTTTTCTCATCTCCGCATGTCTTTCTTCTCCTCCATGACGACTCTTCAAGAAATCATCCTTCTCCATTATTCTCCTTTGATATTATTTTTGTAAGCTCTCGTATTTTTTTGGGGAACTGTTTATTCCCATTTCTATATATCAACCTGCCAACGTATACATCCTTTGACTACACCAATTAAATAATTGACAAAACATGCAAGTTTCTTATATTAATAATAACTAGATTTTGACCCGCGCAGGCGCGCGGGTGTATATTTTGAAAAATATGTTGATATTTGTTTTTCATGTAATTATTAGGATTTGGAAAAATGAATCCGAGGAACATAACCGATACCGATCCAAAGATATAGTACCAAACCCAAACATAAATTGATTAAATATTCTAATTATTCAAAATTTTGTTATTTAGAGAACCGAATCTGATCCGAACCGAAGTATTTGGGTATCCGAATTTATCTAAAAATAGATTTATATACTTATATATATTAATTATTTTTAGATTTAACGTATATAAAACATCAAAAATGATACTTTTAAATTGGTTTAAATACTTGAAAATATATATAGATAGTCAAAAGTAAATATCTGAAATAGTTAAAGTATACTCAAATCTCCAAAAATACTTAAAATAATTATTGATTTCGTATCCAAAATTTTAAATCAAGCCAATTGATATGTTAAGCTTAAGTATTATGACATATGTTATTCAAATTTATACGTAATATATTATTTTATTTATACATTTTGAGAAATTTAAAATATATAATGATTTAAGACTTTAAAAATAATTTAAATTAGTTATCCAAACCCAAACCCGCAAAGATCCAAATCGAACTCAAACAAAAATTTAGAAACATTCTAATAAGGCTGAAATCTTTGACCCCGAAAACTCAAAATACAAACCGATCAGAACTAAACCCGTATGGGTATCCAAAAGCCCATCCCTAGTCATTATTATATATCGTATTTTATCATCATATAATTAATCGTATTTTATATGTACCATCATATAAGTAATCATATAATTAATAGTATTTTATACATACCATCATATAAATAATTACATATATTATATTTTTAAAACTTAATATGAAATATGAAAACCATAATTTGAGTTGGTATTTCAAATTGGGCTTTGTATTATATTTTTCTTATATATATTGACAATATTTTTTTATAATGGTTATTGAAAAATAGTTTAGTAAAAATCCATTTTTGAATATATGTATATTTTTGAATCAATTTTTGATATAAATCAAATTTGAATTATTATTTTGATTTGAAATATGTATATAAAGTTTAAATTTTGTTTTATGGTTAGTTTAGAAAAAAAATTTTTAGGGAATTAGATTGACCCATTTTGGTATATTTTAAAAGTGGCCTAGATAACTTTCAATTTTTTAAAAAAACATAAGCCCATTACTTTTTTTTCTTAATACTACTATACTTGTTTTCAAACAAAAATATTTTTTTTTAAAAGACTGCAATCCATGTTACCAAACACTCCAAATTTTTAAAAGTCCTATTCAAGTCTCCAAACACTCCAATTTTGTACTTGAGTTTTAATAAGATAGATATTCGGAGTATATCATTTCTATATAATATAAAAAGCCTACGGAAATTTATCTCAAACATATAGCTTCTATAATATGAAAAAATAAAATATCCTGCTTTAATTTAACGACTTCTCCAAAATTATAAATTAATAGTAATTATCAGTATTTTTAATCAAAATTATAATTAATAGTAATTATCATTTTAAAAGAGCTTTGTAGACAAGTAAAAGCATTGTACATAAATGTACTTAGACTATATAGTTTTACATTTTCTCTGTACACATTTTTTTTTGCTGCAACGTTTCATACCAACAGAAAAACAAGCACGCAACTCTGAAATCTTGAAAGGTCAACAGCCAATCTAATTGAACTAAACAAAAAGTTACATAACAAAGTACGACCAAACTGAAATAAATTCTTATTTTTTCTTCTAAACAAATACCAACGCAGGGACTTTAAATAAAGAAACTAACTGTGCATCCGATGTATTAGGAAAAAAAAAGAAGAAGAATATTGTTCGTGGATCGATAGCTAGTGTCGACTAACTGGAAAAGAAATATTCAACTTCAACGCTTATGTATACACTATACACAGCAATGCCTTAAAAACAATGTTAAGGTTTGGAGCCGAAACCGTGGACCCGCCGGCCGAGGTCGCTGCAAAAGAACAACATTGATTTTTTTTTTTTGAACTAAGACAACGTTGAAATTTCTGGATTGCATGTTACAATTTTATCCCAAACGAACTAGTTTGTTAAATATTGGATTTATAAATTGAAAAAATGCACTTAATTTATCAATATATATATATATATAATTAGAGCAATTGTCTCAAATAATTTTTTTAAAAGTTTTCGTCACAAAAATAATTTTTTAGGTAGAGAAGAAAATGACCAAAGAAAATTCCGTTAAAGAATCAAAAGAACATTCCACCATTTATTTTATAGATATACAATATAAATAAATAATAATAAAATAAAATTTATAGTTTCAAATCATATGTTTTCAAATTCAAACTTTTTATAATAAAGTTCAAATTTGTTTTCCAAACTTCATTTTGAAATTCAAAATGATTTTTAAAATTAAATTTTATTTAAAATTTAAATATTTATCTTTAAACTTTTAAAAATTTTAAACCCCATCCCTAAAATTCTACGGATTAACTATAAACTATAAGTCTATAATAATTAACCATACTGATATAATTGTATATTTACTCTTTAGTGAAGCATTTTTAGTCATTTTCCATCTTAGAAATTCTTTTTTGTAAAAATAAACTTAAAAAAGTTATCTTACAATTTTTTTCTATAGTTTATACCCCATAAACTGCATAGTTGATTTAAGTTTAGCAGTTTGTCTCTTTGTTTAGCGAAGTCTTTTAGAAAATTTTCCAAATGGTTGGTAGACTTAGCCATCAATTAGTCATATAAAATACATATTCGTGTTGGTACACATAAATATAAACCTATGGTTGTAATTAAATTCATCAACATACTGAATATTTTCACAGAAATGTGATTAATACATACTAACAACTTTATGTTTATCGTTATATATAATATATTGTCGGTGTAATAGTTGTGAATATAGTAAATTGCTTCAGTTGCAGCGTGAAAAGTAAATATTTTCTTAGAAAACTAAATGTTTTATTTGATAAGTCCCTTACATGCTACATGCTCTTACAAATTGGAGTAATATTTAGGGAATGATCATAGATCGATGTTTTAATTTGGAGCTGTGGACGAGATGATAGATCATCCCTTTCTATATACATGTTTTCCAGCTCTACAACTCTGGGCTCTATCGAATATTCTTTCTTTCAAATAATTTTCGAGTGTAGCTATTTCTAAAAATAATTTTGATTATTTTTCTAACGTGTAAAATGATTAGGCATGAATGAAAGCCATTTCACTATCTTTCCATACTATGTTATACTTGAAAAGGTAAAAAAATGAGCTGATTTTTAATGCTAAAATCAGAGATCTACGAGATACATTTTAAAGATCTACTCAGAAAGCGGAAAAATTGTATTTGACTCAGATATATGAAAGCTATATAGAAGAAAAGGTCACTACCCCCTGATACAAGAAATAATGTTCTAGTAAGAGGCTTAGTCTGTTAATTTAATGTTTACTAGACTTTGACTCGCACTTTCAAAGCGCGAAATTTTTTTCTTTTAAATTTTTATTAATTTTTGTAACTAATACAATTTTAATTTTATAATATGATTATACAATGGTGTTGATTGTTAAGACATATTATATGAAGTTATATATTTATATAGAAATAAATTAATTTTTAATAGTATTTAAATTTAAATTTACTTTATTAAAAATAGTATAGATAATATAGAGTGTGCATAAAAATTGAATATAATTTTTTCATTATAAATTGGGCTTTATTTGTAAGACCCGATCCTGGATTCCTCAATCCAACCAGACCGCGGCCTCACCAAACAATGCAACCAATTCCATCTTTCATATTCAAGTTCAAGTGTTAAATAATTCTAAGTCTTTTTCAGAGTTTTGAGGTTCCAACATTCACACTTAAACAGTCAAGCATCAACTAATGAAAATAGATACTTCATAGATATTAACCAAGGTTCATACATCATTCATCATCCTAAATAATAGAATACATACTAGAATCGCATAAGTTCACAAGTTGCACAATAGGCTACAATAATCACACAATTTTCAGAATCAACCCAATCACCACACATCTTCCCATGGCCGCGGTCCTCATGGTGCTTTTCCCTTACCACGGTCCATTTCTGGTCCTGGATCCAACACAAACAACCACACAATCACAAGGTTAGATTACAAAACAAGAATCAAATCACATTGCATGGTCGGATCCAATCTAGTCAAGAACAATCATCAAAAATGTCAAATCTGACCCCTTTAAAAAGAGATCCAAATACCAAATAAAATTCATGATAATTCATGATAATTCAGAAGAAAAATATTCCCATAAACAGATTCAGAAGAATCGGCTCAGATCATAGTGATCTCGGCCATGAACAGCCCACACAAGAACAAGGGACTTTCATGGAAATTGGATCAGGCCAAGGCCTTAGGATCAATGAATCCTTTCCTGTAACAACATAAACCATTCCAAAGCACAACATATAAGAAGAAACAGAGTAGAAGAAGTCAGAGTAAGGAGTAGCCAATCGATCCAAACCGGCCAGGCTCACGCGGCCTTGTCCGGTTACTCTTGGCCACACCTCTCACCTTAGGAGTTCGGTCTCCAGGGGCGACTTCCTTCTCTTTCTCCTTTGCCTTCTCCTTGTCTTTCTGTCTCAAATCCATCCTCTTGATCACACGCCCAAACACACCAGGAACACTCAAGAACAATCTCTTGGATCAAATCGGCCGATCCAAAGTTTCTGTCTCTCTTTCTCTCTTGAATTTTCTCTGTGTTTCTCTCTGTGTGGAATGAGTAAAAACCGACCAGAATGATCAGAAATGAGAGAGAGAAGACGATTTAAACTGTCCCCAACCGCCTGGGCGAACAGTTACCAAAATCCCTTCCTTTCTTCCCAAAACCGTCCCATAACCATCCCATAACCGCCCTTGGCGGTTTCTCCCCTTTTCTTCCTTTGGCAAATCGATCACTGAGCCTCAGCTCACACTCTGGGAGCTTGCCCGCTCCCTATCCCAAGCCTAAGACCCATTTGGTCGAACCGTCCTGCACCCGGACCATCGGCTCGCCCAGTAACCGTCCCGGACTCGCCCACACTGATCCGAACCAGAACGCACCGTTCACTGGATTGAGCTGACCCCCAGCTGTTCCCAGCTGATTGAGCTAGCCCACCAGCTCCTGTGAGCTGAACAGATCATGGTGAACTGATTACCAGCTGAACCGAGCTGATTGAACTCAAACCAACACTCGTCCAGCTGCCTAAACACTCACCCAGCCCCTTTACCCTTATTTCCATCGTATCCTAGTTAAGTCTCAGCTGACTGATGCCCTTAACCTTCATTCAGGGCCATGATACGCTTGTCTCAAGGTCTAATGACCTGACTGGTGCGTCTCCCCGCACCATGGCCCGTCCGGCCGATCCTATCTAGGATCGGGGACATGACATTATTAATCTATTTTGAATTGGGTTATCTATAATGTTTTTCATTATCTAATTGTTTAATATTCGGGTTTTATTATGTAACATTTGATCCACTTAATACCCATGGCTTATTGCTAATCGATGGGCTGAACATCTAGTATGCTGGCTTCTTAAAGGCATGGGCTTGGACCTAATTTGTTAGGCTTTAAATTGGTCAGATTACAGAATTTGCTTACTTGTCATATTCTCTATAATTTTAGTTAATATGCTTACTTGTCATCTTTTTCATAATTTTAGGATAAGTCATTAGTTTAAATAATACTATTATTTCAAAATTATGTTGATATATATCTATATTTATCATGTTTTTATTAGGTTTAAGCTAAACTATTGATTTATTACTAACTTTTAGTTGAGTTACTAATTTATTAATTTAAAACATACCCTTATTGAATCTTATATATAATTAAAAATGAATTTTATTTTAATAATATTAAATTTATATATTATATTAAATATTTAGTTAATTTTTTTTATTTGTCATATTTTTATTAGGTTTTAGACTTTTGGCTAGGTTATTGATTTCTTATTAGTTCTAACTTATTCACTAATTTATTAATTTAAATAATACCCTTAATGATTTTTATATATAATTCAAAACAAAATTTATTTTAATAATATTAAATTTATATGTTATATTAAACAATTGATTATAAAACAATATAATAAAATTATCAAAAACATATTAAAAATAAGATAATTTTTATAAACATTGTGTTGTTATCTGGAAAAAATACTTTTGATTATGAAAGTTAAAAAAATAAAGATACCAAAAAATTTATAATTAAATATTAGTCAAACAAAAACATTTATACAAGATGTTTTCTAAACTATTTCTACGATATGAATGTTTTAAAAAATTTAACACAATAATAAGTATATATTTGATGAAAAATATTCGACATATATAAATACTTTGATGTTTAATTTAAATATTTGAAAACATAAAGAATAATTTATTATGTTAGTTTTAGATTAGTAAGACATAAATTAATAAGAAGCTTATGTCCGCATGTGCGGGCATAACACCTAGTCTATACTATACTAAAAGGAGGATATAAGCTTCTCTTAGAGTGTCCACGTAGGCACAAAAAATCGTCCAATCAAAGAGTCCGAAGTTGCCACGTCATCTCATTTATTTTCCGTAAAAAATGAAAAAATAATGCAAAGGAAAGGATCGAACCCGGGTTAGTATGACATAAATATATGACAAATACCACTAAGCCATTGAAACTTTCTTGGACACATATACAAGAATCACTAAATATGTAATCACAAACTCTTATATACATTTACAATAATATAAATTCAACTTTCAAAACTCCGATACTTTGTTTTGTAAAAAAAAATAAGTAAGTGACTAAGCTAATATATTCTTTGAAATTGTGAGAACATTGACAAATATGAAAAAAACATAGATTTTTGTTTCGTGACAAAGATAAATTTTTTGTAAAAGTAAGTTTAACATATAAATTTTCGTGACAAATATGAAAAAGCATAGATTTTTGTACAATTTTGACAAAACAACTCAAAACATAGTTCTCTAATGTCTTAATAAGATATTATTTAAGAGTGCAATAATTAAATATATCAATTCAATAAGTTTTGTAATTTATAGACAAAACAATAACACAACAAATTTTGAAACATTTGTTTAACCTATTGATTTTTTTCATGAGAATCCAACTAATCAAGCTAAAAAAATAATTAGATTTATTTAACCATTTTATTCAATTTTGAATAATTTCAAATTGTAATAATGTATCTTTTTGAATTTATTAAACATAATGTTCTTTCTTTATTACACTAGCATTATATATAGATTTCATATACACAAATAAATATAATATAACAACATAAGTTTGCTTTCCCCGATTCATATGAAAACTTTTTAAGTTATCCACCAAAGCAAATTAATTAAATCAATCAAATTGTTAGAATACAACAAATTAATATATAATTTTATTTTAAATTAAATTATTTGATGGTAATTTTTATGGTGGTAATTTTTATGACATATATATATATATATATATATATATATATATTATGTGAAAGAAATATAAGCTTAATATAGAAAAAAATCTTAAATACAAAAAACTCTAAAATTAACAAAAAAAACTAATAAAAATTAAACTATGATATCAATTGAAAGCTTCTTATACAATATTAATAAAATATTTAAACGATAATTAGACAAATTTGATTTTTTTTTCGAGCCAAAAGTTTATTATTAATTAGCATCATTTATTTCAAGATGTTTAAGAAAGGATGGACAAAAAAATAGGATGGACATAAATGACGAATATCACCAGTTATTCATCTATCACAAATATCTATGCAAATATGTGAATCAAGTACAACAATCAAACAACATAATGATTTCCACAAATATGTGAATCAAGTACAACAATCAAACAACATAATGATTTCCAACATAATCATCTATCACAAATATCAATGCAAATATGTGCGGGCATAACACCTAGTCTATACTATACTAAAAGGAGGATATAAGCTTCTCTTAGAGTGTCCACGTAGGCACAAAAAATCGTCCAATCAAAGAGTCCGAAGTTGCCACGTCATCTCATTTATTTTCCGTAAAAAATGAAAAAATAATGCAAAGGAAAGGATCGAACCCGGGTTAGTATGACATAAATATATGACAAATACCACTAAGCCATTGAAACTTTCTTGGACACATATACAAGAATCACTAAATATGTAATCACAAACTCTTATATACATTTACAATAATATAAATTCAACTTTCAAAACTCCGATACTTTGTTTTGTAAAAAAAAATAAGTAAGTGACTAAGCTAATATATTCTTTGAAATTGTGAGAACATTGACAAATATGAAAAAAACATAGATTTTTGTTTCGTGACAAAGATAAATTTTTTGTAAAAGTAAGTTTAACATATAAATTTTCGTGACAAATATGAAAAAGCATAGATTTTTGTACAATTTTGACAAAACAACTCAAAACATAGTTCTCTAATGTCTTAATAAAATATTATTTAAGAGTGCAATAATTAAATATATCAATTCAATAAGTTTTGTAATTTATAGACAAAACAATAACACAACAAATTTTGAAACATTTGTTTAACCTATTGATTTTTTTCATGAGAATCCAACTAATCAAGCTAAAAAAATAATTAGATTTATTTAACCATTTTATTCAATTTTGAATAATTTCAAATTGTAATAATGTATCTTTTTGAATTTATTAAACATAATGTTCTTTCTTTATTACACTAGCATTATATATAGATTTCATATACACAAATAAATATAATATAACAACATAAGTTTGCTTTCCCCGATTCATATGAAAACTTTTTAAGTTATCCACCAAAGCAAATTAATTAAATCAATCAAATTGTTAGAATACAACAAATTAATATATAATTTTATTTTAAATTAAATTATTTGATGGTAATTTTTATGGTGGTAATTTTTATGACATATATATATATATGTATATATATATATATATATATTATGTGAAAGAAATATAAGCTTAATATAGAAAAAAATCTTAAATACAAAAAACTCTAAAATTAACAAAAAAAACTAATAAAAATTAAACTATGATATCAATTGAAAGCTTCTTATACAATATTAATAAAATATTTAAACGATAATTAGACAAATTTGATTTTTTTTTCGAGCCAAAAGTTTATTATTAATTAGCATCATTTATTTCAAGATGTTTAAGAAAGGATGGACAAAAAAATAGGATGGACATAAATGACGAATATCACCAGTTATTCATCTATCACAAATATCTATGCAAATATGTGAATCAAGTACAACAATCAAACAACATAATGATTTCCACAAAGAAAATTTAAAAAATATATTTATGTTAGGTAGTCTTATTTTATATTTTTTAAATAATGTAATACAATATTATACATTATTTTTTTAGAATTGAGAAATACATATATATCAGTTAGACAAATTAAACGATATTAGACATTTGATTTTTTTGCCAGCTAAAATTTTATTATTAATTAACATGAGTTATTTCAAGATGTTTAAGAAAGGATGGACAAAAAAATAGGATGTACATAAATGATATATGAACTATGAATAATATTTTGTAAAGCTCACTTAGATAACACATATGCACATCCATTTTCAGTCCTTTTTGATGCTTAAATTCAATTTATTCAGAGCAGTTATTCCACAAAGAGATCATATGAGATATTGTTTTGATATTCAGATTTGTTTCTTGACTGTTAAGAAGATTGATAACTGTAAAAATGTCTCATTCGAATATGATATGTCTATAACCGAGTCCCCAACATGAGACAAGTTTGTTTTAAAAGTAAATAATTTTATTTTCCTTATATTATATAATAAATATATATTATTTAGTGATAATAAAAATATAGTTATTCATCCATCACAAATAACTATGCAAATATGTGAATCAAGTACAACAATCAAACAACATAATGATTTTCACAAAGAAAATTTAAAAAATATATTTATGTTATGTAGTTTTATTTTAAATTCTTTAAATAATGTAATACAATATTATACATTATTTTTTTAGAATTGAGAAATACATATAATATCTTATCCGCGCGTAGCGCGGTTAAAAAATCTAGTATGTCATAAAAACAAAAGAGTTCTGGTTGATCAATGGACTAATTTAATTAAAAAAAGAAAAAAACACAGTAACATGTGGTTGTAAATATATTGAAAAAGTAAAGGCAAAATCTCAGTAGGGATTCTAATTTAATAATATAGATTGACATGATAATTAGCATGTTAGTACGTGGTCTTGGCTAGATTTATATGATGATAATGGAACTTTAGGTCTTGGATTTAAAAGGTTAAATAAAGAGTTTATCGCTTTTACAATCGGAGTATGATGCGTTGTTGTGGTCTATAGAATATTTGCTTGAAAATGAGTGTGGATCATTGATATTAAGACTGAATGTTTCCAACTTGTTTCCAACTTGTTTCCAACTAATACGGCGACTATACGAGTGTTAGATGGATGGCCAAGAAAACTAGTCGGTATTTTCTTTTTCGTTTTTTAAAGAAAACTAGTTGGTATTTTCATCTTTGCTGGAGAAATTCTTTTTTTTTTTGTTATAATAATGTTCATGCTGTTTTTCTCGCATATAGAACATGAACATGTGACTTGCTGTTTTCTCATATTCTCTTCATCATAGTTAAGTTCTAGATTGTCTTATTTGCTTCAAAATATATATCTTTCATTTCTCAAGTTATGATGGATACATGAGATCAAGCGTTAGAAAACACCTTCATATCTACCACTCCACCCAAACAGGTCTCTCCATTAAAGTCTGGTTGATGCTTTAAGAGAAGAAGCCTGCACTCCAAGCCTTCACACTTACCTTCAGGACATCACGCAAATGAGTAAAGGGGTAACAAGAAGCAAGGTGTGCTTCCAAGGCAGAGAAGCAAATAGAGTGGCAGACAAGATTGCAAAGGAAGCCATTTCTCTTGAGATTAGTGCTCCCAAATTGTATACTGTCATGCCAATATGGTTAAAAACTTATGTGGAGAATGATCTTGTATGCGTTTAAACAATTTGGTTAATGCAAAGTAGAAGTTTGAGTCAAAAGAAAAGAAAAGAGAACACCTTCATATTTTAAGTGGACCACGATCTAAGGACATTTGCTAGTTGCGTAGAGTTGTGTATATGCCCATTGACATTTTACAAGGATTAGTCAACCTGTCGACAAAGTTTTTTTTTTTTTTTGAACAAACCATGCATTAAAAAGTCAAGAAACAGAGTTTAGTTCGCATGAATGCGACTTACAAGATCCTGTAGGCTTATCTTTGCCAGAGAATCAGCCTCAGTATTAAAGGAACGGGAAATAAAATGAAAAGAGATAGATTCAAAGTGTGCACATAGAGCAGAGATGTCATTGAGAACACCCTGGACCTCCAGGCAGCGACCTTGTGTGTTGATACAATCCATTAGAATCTTCGAGTCAGAGCACACGCTCAGGATCTTGAAGTTCCTTGATGCTGCATCGGTGATAGCAGCTTTGACCGCAAGTGCTTCAGACATTAGAGCTGAGGCAACATGAGAGCGGTTAGAAGTATTGGACGAGGACCATCCAGATGTGGAGTCTTTGTAGATCCAACCCATGCCCGCACAACGAGTGGAGGCCTGCCAAGACGCATCTACCAAACACACCAGACCAGCAAGAGAGCGACCTGGGTCTTGGTGGGCAGTCTTAGCCTGAGGCGGCTTTGCGGGTGGTCTCTTCAAAAACTGAGCAGCTTGCCAATTACGGGCCTCAGTTCTTGTCTTAATTGCTACCATATAAACAAATTAGCCAGAAAAAAAAAGAAACAGTTGTTACTAGGCCTTGGAAGACATCAGCTAAACTCGTCGTTGCCCAAATCCAAAAAATGTAATAAACCACCGACGAGAGGGGTATATTTGGAAACACGAAAAATACAGAACCAATAGTTCCAATTACAAAACCCCTAAACCCTAACCTTAATCTATCTTTCTCTTTCCGCCGGCGATTCGAGAACTACCCTCCCTACAACAATCTGAAAGCTTCTGCCTTTCGCTACTCATCTCCTCCTGAAGGTAAAACTCAGATTGATAAACGATTGTTAACTGGAAGTAACCTCCATTGAACTCTTGTCTTTCTTTACTCTTTCTTTGTGTAAGATACGGTTTTGTGTTGATGGGTTTGTCTTTGTTCTTACAGATTTTTGATAAAGTTTGATCCTTTTCGCTCTGTCCGTAATGACTTCGCTGCTCGAAGCTATCTCCAACGCCGTAGCGACGAGCCAGGACCGAGTTGACTCTCACTCGGACTATCCCTTCCCTCTAAGCCAAGACGGTATCTTCACCAACGTGAAGCCGAAGGTGGAAAGCCCTGACCCCGGCACTCTAATCAATCCAATAACCGGGTGGGAAATCTCCGGAAGCGATGCTGAGCTGATCAAATTGGGCAAGAGCTTTTCCTCTAAGCTGAAAAGCAAGCTCAAGGACACCAACAGGTTCGATAGAGGCGAGTTTGTGAGTATGCTGAAGCAGTTTCTGGAGAAGATTGGTGAGAAAGTTGGGGTTACTGGTGAGAACGAGGAGATGAAGGATTTGGTGGAGAAGACTGGGGTTTTGATGGGTAGAGATGTGTCTGGTTTGGTTTTGAAGGGTTGTGTTCGTTTGGAGATGTGGGAGTTAGTTGAGACTTTGGTTTCGAACTCATTGGTTGATCATTCTTTGAACGGTTATTTAGTTAGCAGTCTTGTCGAGAAGCAACGGTCTGATTTGCTCTGCGTTGTGATCAAACAAGCTTCTGATCTTGGAGCGAGTGAGCTGCTTTTAATCTTGAAGTACTTTCTTTGCCCTTCTAAGGAAGCGGTTAGCACTATGGTTAAGGTGAGAGAAGAATGGGACAGTGAGGCTTTGTTGGCTATTGAGGAAGTTAGCAAGACAGAGGTACCAAAGAAGTCTAAAGTTGTTGCTGAAGAGGCTTCGATCTTGTTGATGGTTGCTCACGACGGGTTTTCGCCTTCCGAGCTTTGCCTTCACTACTTGTTGGCTTCGTCTGATGTTGATGAGGTCATGTTTTCGTCTGCAGTGAGTAAGTTGAATGGTAATGAGATGAGAAGCTTTGTTCGGTACTTATCTAAGTGGATGAAGAAGTACGAGAGGTTCCCTCAAGCTGGTCCGTGTCCTAAAGCTGCATCCATGCTCGGTTTAAAGCTGTGCGACTGGGTTCCTAAACTCGAGGATGTGACCAAGTGTTTGGGGGTTATTATCGATGAGAACTTCTCTACTCTGGCTCTGCACTCGGATCTGCATGAAGAGCTGAAGGCTGTTGAAAGAGTAGCGGATGATTTGGCTTCGGAATCGAAACTTTGTTGCTTTGTGGCTAATGTTGCTGAGAGATTGAGACTTGGAGATGCCAGAAACTAGACGCTTGCAGTTCTTGGAGTTCTCAGAGACTAGATTGATTTCCCTGTTTTTTTTTTTTTTTTTAATGTTCTGCAGTGTCTTTTGTATTTTCTAGTTTCAGTTAAAACTATTTTATAAAATATAATTTTGGTCGTTGTCTTTGAGAATTGCTTTATTCTTTAGCCTCTCTGAGAACTTAAACTATTTGGGGTTTATTCACATATTAAAGGACAATATTTTACATAAATTGAATGGTTTCACCTTCATGTAGTTGTAGACATAATCATCGAAACATCAAGAAATGTGCTGTGTTCACGAGTGCGGAAACTAACATGGTTTATACTCTGTTGCATTCTTACGACAAGATCCATGTGGGAAGGCTTCGATCTCCATTGCTTTCTTACTTGTCTTTTTGGTTGTTGACATCGTTTTCGTCTCAGTTAAGGAATAAAGCACAAGTTGCTCATACGATATGTCTCATCCACAACAGATGAGGGATTATAAAGTATCATTTCATACTTTGATGAGCAGCTCTACGAGAACTCGCCGCACGATCCAAGCTTCCTCAAGAAGAAAAGAAAAAGGGTAAGAAGGTAATCATCCGCAAATGCTTCGTAGTAACGCAGAGAGCTGAGACACATGCTCCCAAATTAAAGAGCAGTCTGGGGACAACCCACTCCTAACTTTCATACCTTCTCTAAGTTAATTACTTGTCTATTTATGTTGGTTACATAAAATAACATTAACTAAAACTAATTTACCCAAAAAAATAAATAAATTATTTAATAATTAGTCACAAATCTAAGTGATATTAAATTTATATAGATCAAAATAAAAATCCTTAAAAACCAGTTAAAGTGATATGTAGGGATTAAAACCATGTTCATCGCTGGTTTCTAAGGGAGGGGAGGTTTATAAAAAAAATAGTGGTAGGTTCCTCAAATCAGCAAAAAAACGATAACAAAAATAATCAAATAATGATCGAGTTTTGTTGGTTTTATGTACTGTTTGCAGATTTCACTGACACGGTGACGCGCGATTGGTTCTTTTTTAATTTTTTTTTGGAAAAATAATAAAAAAAAATTAAAAACCTTTAAACTCACATTAGCAATAATCATGCTCTAAGGAGTATCTAAAAATTATAAAAATATTATTATCTAACGGCTGTAAAATAACGGTGCTTAATTTGAATTTTGGAGATGCGTTTGCAGTTTTTTTTTTGGTTTTAATATAAGAAATAAATAAATTATCTGTCATCGTGGTCACTGAAATTAACCACCACCAAAGAGAGTCTCATCGATGCTCCTTAAGTATCTAGTGATATAGCAGCATCGCGCTATCTAATACTGTCACTCAACCATTGAGGCATTCTACGGTAAGGCTGTCTTCTTCTCAAGTTTGTTGTGGGATTCAGACAGTGGATCCAATTTGAGACCGACATTTCTCTAAATAGCTGTAAAGTTCACTTCTTTTCTAAATACTCAAGATCCTTCTTTTTTTGTTACTGTTAATTCTGAGATTTAGGTAGTGTGGATTTGAGATCTGGTTCACTTATCTGCAAGGTGAGTTCCAGATCTGGTTTCCCTAATTTTAATCTCTGAAATTTTCAATTTGGAGATTTTGTTTTTTTTTTTTTAAAGGCTAATCATTGTATTTTCTTTCTCTTTCTTGTTTGATTTCATTGCTTAATGATTGTGATCTATTATTATAAAAGAAAGTACAAATCTTTAGCTTATGAACGACTGTTTTTATTATGTTTTAATTTTCTTAAATTTTGTTGCTTGAGGGTGATCTTTACTTAACAAATGGCTGATCCATTGAACTTACAAAGTGCTTAATTATATGCTCTTCCAAGCTCTAGATATAAACAAAATTTAGAGAAATAAAACTTCAACCTTTGGTAATAGATGTGTTGTGTGGTCTTTTTGTTATTGCTTGAGCATAGAAAGCGTTTGTGATTGGTCGGACAAATGCAGGTGGTGTTGTTTTGAGTTTTGGTTGTTGACATCATGGGGAAGCCTGCAAGATGGTTAAAAAGTGTGCTACTTGGAAAGAAACAATCCAAGTCTAGTGGTTCTAAAGACAAGGAGGTAACGCTTCTATTAACATTTGAATATATAAATTTTTGTTGCCGTAGAGGACTAAGATTCTTCAGTCTACTGTTTGTCTATGGTGTCACTTTCTGATTTCCTTTCTCTTTGGTGTCTGTTTCTATTGGTTATCGCGCTCAGAGAGTTGTGAATGGAAAAGAGGTAGTGGTGATATCAAAGATTGAAGAATCCGATGTGGTTTCAGATCTTCCATCCTTTGGAAACGCAACAGTTCATACCAGTGATGTCGTAGAGACGCAGACTATAGAACATGAAGCGGTTTCAGATGATGAGATACAACTTCCTGAGGTCCAAGTCCAACCAACAGATTCTCCAAATGCTGCTTCTGTTGTACCTGATGACTCGTTATCCGAATCAGACATGATTATGCAAGAGATTGCAGCAACAACTGTCCAGGCTGCCTTTAGAGGCTATTTGGTAAAATACTTTTAACCCCTTGATTTTGCATTTTTCCTTTGTTGTATACTAACCTGAGAGCTCTTTGTGTGAAGGCTCGTCGTGCTTTCTGGGCGTTAAAAGGTATAATAAGGCTGCAAGCACTTATCCGAGGTCACATGGTTAGAAGGCAAGCTGTTGCGACTCTCTGCTGTGTAATGGGAATTGTCAGATTGCAAGCACTTGCTCGAGGAAGAGAGATCAGACATTCTGACATTGGAGTTGAAGTTCAGAGAAAATGCCGGTTGAATCATCAGCATTTGGTAATGCTCATCACTTTGACTCGGTGATTTCAGTTTCTGTTTCTGATTAGCTTTTAACTTAAGTTCTGCTACTGTCTTGTCAGGAGAATAAACTCCCTGAAGACTCTGTTGTTGATGCACATACTTACCTGGGAATCAAGAAGCTAACTGCAAATGCGTTTGCTCAGAAGGTATGCTTGTAAAGACTATTACTATGTTTGAAAGTAGAAGCTCTTGGTGGATAATGATGGTTGTCTTTCTTATCAGCTTCTAGCTTCCTCTCCAAACGTGATGCCTGTGCACTTGGAAAATGATTCGTCCAACACAATCTGGTTAGAGAACTGGTCAGCCTCTTGCTTCTGGAAACCAATTCCTCAACCTAAGAAAACATCTGTCAAGAAAACTCAGAAGAAGTTTGCCAGTAACTCTCAGAAGAGTGTTCGCAAAGTCCCTACTTCAAATCTCGACAAGCCCTCGGATGCACAGACATCATTTGAGTCTGAGAAACCGAAACGCAGCAGCTTCCGTAAGTTTTCTACAAGCCAATCTGCAGAACTACCACCACCACCAGCAGAGACTCCTCAAGTTGATTTAGAGAAAGTGAAACGTGGGTTGAGGAAAGTGCATAATCCTGTAGTTGAGAGCTCTATCCAACCTCAAGGAGTTGCACAGAAGGAGATTGAGAAGCCAGCTCCTGCTTTAGAAGAACCTGTTAATAGTGCCTTTGATGTGGAGAAAACAGATGAAAAGGCTGAGACTGTGGTGGAACAGCCTGAGGAGTTGAAACACATTCATGAACCACTGGTAACCAATGAAACACTTGACTTCACATTGGTCAACCAAATCGAAGAAAATGTAATGGCTGAGGAAAAGGAGGATGTGAAAGAAGAGAGAACTCCCAAACAAAACAACAAGGAGAATCCAGCTAGGAAGGAGAATAAAAAATCAGGGAAGAAGGATTCTCCGGTTACTACTACTACTACTCAAACCACTGAGTGTGAAGAGAGTAGTAATGTGAATCAGAACAGTAGCCCGGGCCTACCAAGCTATATGCAAGCTACTAAATCCGCAAAAGCAAAGCTGAGGCTGCAAGGCTCTTCTTCCCCTAAGCAACAAGTGACTGAGAAAGCCACTAGACGTTACTCGCTACCATCTTCAGGTAATAACGCAAAAGTCACTTCTGACTCTCCTAAAACAACAAGATTCTCAAACTCGGGTGGCAAAACCGGGAAGAAGACTGAGAAACCTCTTCTTAACGGTTAGTAGTGTCCTAAACAAAGCCAGAAAGTCTGTATAGAGATTCTGAGTTTCTTCTTAACTAATATTGTTTTGGTTTTTGCAGGGAAGACAACTCCGGTAGAGTGGAAAAGATGATTAAATGATTATGTGGTGAAAGAAAAGAAGACCATTATTGATCACTCTACAATATTTCACCATCTATCTTCCTAGTTAGTGTTTGTGGGTTGTATTGAGAATGTACATCATCATATGTTTGTTTTTGTGGGAGTTTCAGTTTCTGTTTTCATCATACATTATTTTAACTGCAAAATTAGATGTTTATGATATGTAATGATACTCAACTTCTTAAAAAAAAAATTATATCCATGAAATATAACGTTTTAATTAAAGATGGTACTATAGTGTGTAATGTAACTAAATCTTTTAACTTCATGAAATGGATTAGTCCAACAGTACTAAGTTTAAATTGAGGAGGGAAGGGGTAAGTAATTAAAGTGGGGGAAACAAAGAGGAAAAGCATAAAGGATACTCCATTGAACTCAAAGAAGCAAGACTGGATATTACTACGATGAGAAAAGAGCTTGGAATTATAAAAAGTATGTATTAACACAAGCTTTCAAACCAACTTCTCCTTCAATCTTTGTATATTCTTTTTTGAATAAAACACTTTTCCCCCTTTAAGACGGCCTTCTTGCTTCTTCTTGAATAACAATTTTCAAGCCAAACCTTCTTCTTTGCATTTTTATTATTCTTTCCTGGGCTTAGGTTTGCTTATCTTAGCATAATTACATCATATTATTTTTGTCGTTGTTGTGCTTAGATAAACCCCATCTATATAAAAGAAAAAGGTAAACCTTATCTACATTAACAATAGTTTTGTTTTTGTAAAATAAATCAGTGTCATTATTATTTTATGAAAGTGAGTTATAATGTCTAAGTTTGTGTATGAACATTCAAACACAGACACACACACACATATATATATATATATATATATGTAAAGGCTGTCCATGTCAGGCAAAGAAAATGTTCCAAAGATATCTCAATGCTCTTTGGTTATTCCATTTGATAGGGACATATTGTGTGAAGTACAATTCCCAAAAGCAACTCAAGAATGCACTTTATACAACTATATTAGTAATCTATATTGTATCACACCATTCACCTTATCCAAATAAACAGAAATGTTATTATATGTGAATGTATATGAGTGTTGTATGTTTAAAATATAAAAAGTATGGAGATGGAAAAAAAAAACAAAGAGATATGCGTAGCTTCCCAATAACAGAGTTCCAAATGTAAAGCTTTTTTGGTTCAAACTTGTCAGAAGAGAGATCTTCTAAAACCAGCCTTTATATATGCTTCCTTCTTACCAACCTTCTCTCCATTCCAAAGAGAGAGAAGGAGAGACAAATTTCTCCCTTCTTCGTTAACCTTTTACCATTTATTTAATCTTTCAAGTATTTATATTTAACTTCACAAGCTAGCTAGTAGCTAATATCTACAAACGTTGTTCAAAATGGGTGTTTTGGTTCGTCGAGATATGTTTCTTCTTCTTGGCATCGCATTTTTTGTACTTCTTCAAACGGATAAAGTCTCAAGTCTAAGATGGGAGAGAGATATGAGGCTGCAGCTTCTAACTGTTCATCCCTTCCGTGTTCTTGAAGAGTCATCATCATCATCGAAGGAAGGAAATTTAAATACAAATGGAGACTTGGCGCCCTCTGCGATGCATGATCCTAATCAATCTGTAAAAAGAAAGATTGGAAGAGGATCTGATCCTATACACAACAAATGCTGACATTCTTATAGAAAGAAGAAACAATGTTTTTGTTTCTAAAACTAAAGTTAGTCTATACTCTGTTTCTGCAGTCTCAGTTACTATTACTCCCTGGTTTATTGAAAAGTTTGTACTGAATCTTTGTTCTTTAATACATGTCTTGCTTTATATAAGTTTTGTTTGATGCATTATATATTTTGAATATACAAGACTTGGTGTGTTCTCTGTGTGATATTTTCAGCGAAACTTAATTGGTTCTGATTAATCAGATTTTCATCCATAAACATGATTAAACATGTATGGATCTTTTTAGTGAAAAGAAAATTCTTTAAGAGTTTCGGCTCGTGAACCCAAATACAAATAACTAGAGCCAGGATGGGCTTTATGTTTTAAAAAAGCCCACAAGTACTTGTAAGAAGTAAAGAAACATGGAAAACGAGAAACACTGTTCTATGGGACTCTTAATTTTGATTTTAGACATTTTGATTATTGAAGTCTATTGTATACAGTATAGTATGGTTGTTTTGATATTTAAAATATTAGATTCAGTCCCACGCATAGAATACTGGACAACCATCTAGTTTGGTAATATTTGAGATGCATGGGGTTTGTAAGATTCTGGGTTGGCAACTTCAGGGCTCACGAGTTGGGCACGGTTGGTGAGGAACAAAAAGTCTTTAGTCTCTCTTTACACATAAATATTAATAACATCCCATCTCTCATCCTCTATTGCAACGATTGTAATTAGGCCTAGGCAAAAAAAACTGGAACCAAAAAATCGAACCAGATTAGAACTTTTAAATATTCGAACGGTTCTTTTATTTCTATATCCAAAATAACCAAACCAAACTGAAACCGAAAACCGAAAACCAAACGGGTATTTGAATATCTAAAAGATTAATTATATATATACATACAATATAACTAAATATATATTTTTTAATTTAAAGATATGTTAAGAGTATCCGAAAATAGTTGAATAAAACTAAATTATTATAAAGTATCCGAACTACCCAAAAATATTTGAAACAATCTGGATAGTTTTATCCGAAATATTCAAAGTATCTGATACCCCGCCCGGGATTAATTGTAATAATTGTGCTCTTAGCTACTTTTTGTATTATTGTACGAATATACTACCATTAATTTCTGCTATAATGCGAACGATTGAACGTAGATTCCGATCATATGTTCACAATGAATGCATTTAATTAACACTATGTTATTATTAAATACTACTTATTGGATGTGAAAAATACTTCGAATTCGTCAAGAGATTGAACAAGAACTCACAGTGTATTAATTTTATATTAAACATTTTCCCGTGATTTTCGATTTTAAATAAATTTCTGAATGATCGAATCGTTTTATATAACAATGTTCACAAGTATATAAATATAAATTAACCAATATTTTAACCCCAAAAGAAAAACACTATCTGTCGTATATCGACTTCAGTGATGGTAGGACTCGAGATGAAAAACATGCCATGGTGTTATATCCTTCTTTTATAGTTTGCCACGATATTCTTATATAGTTTGAATATTTTTTATTTTGTTGTTATATCCTTCTTTCTTAATTCAAAAGCCCGTCTTAAAGCATTGAGGAATGAGGACTGTTGGTGTGTAGTCTACAAAGTGAACACGTAAATTATATAGAGGAAAACAAATTTAAATTTTGACCATTTTAGGGTAAAACTAATGTATAGAGCCGAATCGCATGGGTCATAGACGTGTTGTCTTTTGTGTAGCAACTGGGATCCACTCTTGTTTTAACGTTATAAGAACAAGGAAGTCCATTGACTAATACTTAATTACTTATTAGGCAGATTTCAAGGAAAAAAAAATACATTTTGTCAATCTAAGCGACTTTGGCGGTCTATAAACTAGTATTATTGAAACTTAAAAAAAACGTGAGCGAACCATGTCTCGACAACAAAGCCAAATTATATACAAAATCATAGATTTCAGGCTTTTGTAACTTGGATTTCAGTTTGTTGACAGAATTTGGTTGTGCTAATCTTATATTTATACGGTCTAAATGAAATAGTTCAACTTGACAATAGATAAAATAGGACGTTAGGTTTTTTTTTTTTTTTGATGTTAAAAGACCATTCTATTACTCAAACTTGAGGTGGTCTGGATAACCAAACCGGATTATGACGTTAGGTTAACATGTCCATGCGTGAGACAGAAAAAAACAGATAGACATAGATAGATGATAGATACATGCGCAAGATAATGTTTAATATGATTTTGAAAACATCAATCATCAAGCTAGAGAAACATATTTAAAATTTCTTGTAGGTTCTCGTATTGTCAAATTTTCAAAATAAATCTCAAGGCTAGTTTACTCGTTGTAATATCATTATCTAAATAGCCACCTCCCATTGTCTTCGTATTACCTTCAACCACGTAAATCTATATTAGTTTGAAGACATTTATATTAGCTTTATAAATATATAAAGCTGATGTAGTTTATTTACATTAGGACGTAACTGGAAGTCCTTTATAGAAATGATAATAAAAATTGTGATTGATAATGCGATTGTACTCCAACAATCTGTCAGTGTCTATTGCTTGTGGGAGCATGTCCCTTGGGGTGACTCGGATACGCATTAAATTTTTTTTTTTTTATTATTGATCTGGCTAGTGGCTACCATTCAGTTGAATTTCGAGTAAATTATGTTTTCAATGAACTAAAGAATCTCTTTATGCAAACTGATGCACGTGAAAACTAGGCTGGTTGTTGAGTTTCTTGTGTTTGATTGTCCATTTTTATTACTCCTTCCATTTCATTATAAATGTTGTTTTGACATTTTTTATGGAAATTAAGAAAAATATATAATAAACTAATATATACATGGTTAATGTATGATTAATTAAATGATAATGATTTAAATAAAAATTTATTGGTGTTGTCAAAAAAAAAATTATTGGTTATTCAAAAAAGTAAAAAGTAGATTTAATGTACAAAATTCCATTGAAAATGTAGAATGACACTTATTTTGAAACAAAATAAAAAATCTGAAGTGACACTTAATATGAAACAGAGGGAGTAGTATAATTTTAAGATACCCGGGAAATGAGTGATGAACATTAATTTCAAATTTGAAGTTAAATAATACTCCTTTCATTTCTGAATAAGTGTCACAATAACATTTTTCACATAGATTAAGAAAGTTAGTGAAATATATGTAAGTTGTTATTAATTACACATTTCTAACCAATAGTATTTGAGATTAATAAAATTATTTATAAAATCAATACAGTTTGCAATTAATTTTCAGCTTAAAGTAAGTATAATTTGCATTAGAATTATAAAGTGACATTTTTTGTGTTACAAGAAAAAATGTTAGTTGACACTTATTATGAAACAGATGGATACTTTTTATGAAATGTCATACTCCCTCTGTTTTAAAAAAAAAATCATATTTTAGAAAAGAAAATTGTTTCAAAAAGATATATTTTTTATATTTTAATGCATAAATTAATTGTAAATTATACATAGAAAAATGTAATTGTGTTTATTAAAATTTTACTGGTTAAAAATTATGGGGAATAGTTACTTACAGAAAATAATGTATTAGTAACTAAAATATAATATTTTTTTAATAAGTGTGAAAATCTTAAAATATGCATCTTCTTGAAACAGAGGGAGTAGCATTTTAAAGTTCGCAAAAAAAAAAGGAAGTAGTATTTTAAAGAGTAGATTCTCTCATAGTATAAACTTTTTTTATCATAACTTATGATTAAGTGTATCTATTTGAAGTTAGTTTGTCAATATTTACAAATTTCAAAAATACACATATTATTCATTTATAACTTGCAAATTTCAAAAATACACATATTATTCATTTAAATACTCAGCATTTGTTGTACTTCTTTCATGTTAACCGAGTATATATAGATCTATGTTTGATAAAAATACTGTTATAAATCTTATTTATGTCAGGGTCTATGTCTTACCAAATATAGATAAATTTAATTTTACAATAACTTCTTTTTGAAGCCGTCAATTTTCAGATGCTTAGAGCAAGTCCATTGAAGGTTTATAGGCGGGTCATGGGCTGAGGGTCATGGGATTTTTAATCCAAAAGAAAATGAAAAATGGATCTTTATCGCTGAACCGGGCCGTTGGAGAGAGCCCGCATGAAACGAGTTCAAGCCACGTGGAGAAGAGTTATTGGCTGGTGAGACGCGCGTTGTCGACGGGGAATGGTGAAGAAACGCGTGAATCTCCTCATTTCCTCCTCTCTCCAAAAAAGCTAGGGTTTGCGACTCGAGAGGCGATTCTTGTAGCGACGCCGACGATTCTTGTAGCGACGCCGATCCAGAGCACAATTGTCCATCAAATCGACGACGTAGTGAGATCTCATCGAGCTGAGGTCCGTTTTCGAGTTGGTGGCTTCGTCTGATTGTATCGATTTAGGGTTTTCTTTCTTAGGCTTCAATAGAGTCTGCGATCTGAAATAGATTAGGGGGTTTATTTGTTAGGGTTTTCTTTCTTAGGGTTCAATACAGTCTGCGATCTTAAATCGATTTGGGGGTTTCTTTGTTAGGGTTTTCTTGCTTAGGGTTCAATACAGTCTCCGATCTGAAATCGTTTAGGGGGTTTCTTTGTTAGGGTAGTAAAGCGTGATTCTGGTTTGATATAGGGGTCGTTTGTATGTCAATTGAAATAGAGATTTGTGTTTATCTTAGTTAACTGTTTCTCTTACTTAATTGTTTCTCTTCCTCTTGCAGATGGATCCCGCAGAAGAAAGACGACATTCAAAGAAGCAAAAGGATCACTGCGACATGTTAGGGTTTGTCGCGGATTCACAGTACGGGGTTCCAAGAAAGTGTGCTTGCGGCGGGAGAATCATTGACGAGGTACGGGGGAAGGAAGACTACGACAGTCTTCCTGGAAAGCGTTTCTTCACATGCGTAAACTATGAGGTCAGTGTCAATCTGCATTCATGTTCTTATAATTTATGTAACTTGAAGTCTCTCTAATATTTGTTTTCTGTTGTGAACAAGGATGATGGGTTGCATTACCGTCATCCTTGGGTGGTTGCTGTCCAGGAGGAGATCAAAATGCTGAGCACGCGTCTGGATGAGGCAGAGGAGGTTATGAAGGGGGTGTGGAAACTCAATAAACGGATTGAGGACCTAGAGGTAAGTGTATCTCCTTGCTGTAGTTATTTGTTACATTGTACTTGTTGAGTCAGTAAGTTAAAACACAGCATCATTGTTGTTTCCATGTCCAGGAACAGGTTTCAACCCTGTCTGAGCAGGTTGATTATCTCACTGTCGAGGTGGGTACCCTGGAGAAGGTCTGTTTCGACTGATAATCAGAGGTATGTATGAATATTTGCGTGAATTAATAAGTAGAACTAGTTAAATGTTGGCGTGAATTAATAAGTAGAACTTGCTAAATGTTTGCGTGAATTACTAAGTAGAACTAGTAAGATGTTTGCGTGAAATATAAAGTAGAACTAGCTAAATGTTTGCGTGAATTAACTAGTAGTCTGAGTTGGTTGGTTCATCTTAATGTATGAATTTTTTGTTCCACTAAACTGAACTGAACTAGTAGTGTGAGTTGGTTGGTTACTCTGACGGTATTAATAAGTTAGAACGAAAAGTACAATGTAATTTACTCTGTGTTGGTTGGTTGGTTGCTCTAATTGTGTTGAGTAGTTGATTGTATTAAGTGGGTGATTTGATGTGTAATGACTGCTCTCTGTGAAGTAGTTGTTCTATAGTGGCTTTTATATTGAATGTTTTGCAGCTAGAGTTTAATTTTTCTCTCTTGTGGTAGCTTAAACTAGTTTAAATAGAGTACACAAACCCCATTAACTTATTACATCAACCTAAACCATAACAAAAATGGATCCCTTTACCATAAACTCTCCCGGGTTTACTTCGCTCCTAGCTTCGCAGAGCAGTCCAGCAATGGACTGCGACTTTGCTGAGGCAGTAGCCAACTCTCCCGGGATAGTGAAACCGGTCATAAAGAGAAAGTGGTCAACAAAAGAAGACCTAGTGCTCATCAGTGGGTGGCTGAACACGAGCAAGGATGCTATTGTCTGTAACGAGCAGAAGGGAGGATCCTTTTGGAAGAGAATTGAGCTCTACTTCAATTCAAGCGCTCAGCTCACTGGCTCAGTTCCTAGAGAATGGAGTCAGTGTAAGCAGAGGTGGGGAAGGGTGAACGAGCAGGTGTGCAAGTTTGTGGGGAGTTATGAGGCGGCTTTGAAGGAGCAATCTAGTGGTCAAAATGAGAATGATGTCATGAAGGCTGCCCATGACATCTTCTTTAATGATTACCATGCCAAGTTCGCCATGGAACACTGTTGGAGGGAACTGAGATATGATCAGAAATGGAAGTCATACTCCAAGACCAGAGATGCCGGGAAGGAGAAAAGGAAGGAGAATGAAGAGGTGATGCCTGAGGAGGAGGTTAGACCGGCGGGTGTAAAGGCTGCGAAAGCAAGCAAGCGCAAGCGGCACGGGAAAGAAGCTGCTTTCGATCAAATAGAGAGCATCCTGGCTGCGAGAAAGAAAATATCCCAGCAGAAACTCCTTGATCGTCTCTTAGCCAAAAATGAGACTGATCTATCTCCAAATGAAATCAGTCTCAAAAACAAACTCGTTTCTGAACTGCTAGATTGAATTGGTTAACTACTGTTTTTTTTATTTCCTTACTTTGTTGCTTAGTAGAATCTATGTTTTTTCATTATTTACTTGCCTCAATATGTTTAGTTATTAAGTTTGTAACTTGGTAGAATCTCTGTTTCTTATTATTAACTTGCGTGAAGAGAAAGAATTTTAAACTTTGTAGTTTGATTTTTGTTTTGCAGGTCACGGGATTGTCATCATGTCTGGATCACGGGTTGCTATGTCTGATGTTGCTTGGCTGTTGTTGCTTTTTCTCTACGGATGCAGTGTACTATTTTGTTAGTTTGTACACTGCTACTATGTTCTGAACTCACGGGTTGTACTTTGTTTCTACACTACTTTCATGTCACGGGTTATGTAACAAACAAGCATATATTAATATGCTCTCTTCATGTATGTTTCTAAATGAGAACTCAACTTCTTCTCATTGTTTCTCTGTATCATCATATATATTTCCTCTTGTATTTCATTCGCACTTGATCTACTACAAACGAAGAACAGAAGAGCACTTGAACATTTCCTCTTGTATTTCATTTCCAAAGAGTAATCGGGTATCTTTCAATTTTCTTTTGCACTTGTATTTCATTTCCAAAGAGTAATCAGGAACAATATACATTCACTACTTGTACATTACTTGGGTTTATGGTAGTAAAGCTGTTAAAATGTCACGTTTGAATTCAAAAGATTTTTTTTTTTGTAGTCAAACATTGGCAATAAGCTATGTTAAAGAATTCTAATTTCTTTAAAAATCAACACGTACAAATATAGTATTTAATAATCCATAAGTTTTTGGGCTATTGGACTTTGTAACTAGAGTTTGGTATTGTTTAAAACTTACTTAATTATGTTTATTTTAACATTTTAAAAATTGTAAAATTTTACACACAGTTTATTTTAACATTTTAAAAATTTTAGTTTGGATTAATTAATTTTTAAATTTTATACTAGGCAGATAATAAAATTGATAATTGTATTTTTTTTTTTAAATAAGGGAAAAATGTCAAGCTCCTCAAATGATGAAGTATATGAAGTATTTGAAGAAATGGTCGACGAACAAATTGATGATTTCATGGACTCCGTTATTGCCAACGACCCGAAGAGACGAGTGTATATCGAAAGAGATCGGGAACAAGGACACAATCAACTATGGCACGACTATTTTAGTGAAAATCCAACGTACCCACCGGAAATGTTTAGGCGGCGTTTTCGAATGAACAAACCTTTGTTCCTTCGCATTGTCGAACGCCTAAATAATGAAGTTCCATACTTTCAGCAACGAAGAAATGGTCACGGAAGGTGCGGCCTATCTGCACTTCAAAAATGCACTTCAGCAATACGAATGTTGGCATATGGTAAAGCCGGAGATGCGAATGACGAATATCTCCGACTTGCGGCAAGTACTGCACTTTCATGTTTGGAAAATTTCACGGATGCGATAATACTATTGTTTGGAGGTGAGTATCTAAGAAGACCTACACCAGAAGATCTTCAAAGACTACTTGACGCTGGAGAGGCACGCGGGTTTCCGAGTATGATAGGCAGCATCGATTGTATGCATTGGGAGTGGAAAAACTGCCCAACGGCTTGGAAAGGTCAGTACACACGTGGTTCAGGAAAGCCGACAATTGTCTTAGAAGCTGTGGCATCACAAGATCTTTGGATATGGCACTCATTTTCGGATTACCAGGTACCCTCAACGATATCAATGTTCTTGATAGGTCACCAGTTTTTGATGACATTTTACAAGGTCGAGCCCCTAAAGTTAAGTTCAAGGTCAACAACCACACTTATCGTATGGCCTACTATCTTACCGACGGAATTTATCCTAATTGGGCAACATTTATCCAATCCATCAAACTCCCTCAAGGTCCTAAAGCAGAGTTATTTGCTGAACGTCAAGAATCCACCAGAAAAGATGTCGAACGGGCTTTTGGAATATTGCAATCGAGGTTTGCAATTGTTAAAAACCCAGCTCTACTATGGAACAAGGAGAAGATAGGAAAGATAATGAGAACTTGTGTCATATTGCACAATATGATAGTGGAGGACGAGCGACACGGATACATTCAAATTGATACATCTGAGTTCGAGTCAGGAGAGTCTAGTCGAAGTTCGAAGGTGAAAAGTAGAGAAAGTGTCAATGTCCCTATGCTTACCATTCGCAATCAAATTCGGGATCCACATTTACATGAGCGTTTGAAAGCTGATTTAGTTGAAAATGTTTGGGAAAAATATGGCAATCATGATGAATAATCTTTGTATGTTCATGAATTCTCAATGTATTGAATAAAAACTTTTAAGAAATATTATAAAAATTTAATGAATTGAATAAAACCAAACTTTATTCCATTATATTGAATAATCACTTTTCAAAATTTAAAAACCAAATTTATTTCCATTATATTGAATACAATTCTCATTATATT
Source organism: Brassica napus (assembly GCF_020379485.1). Classification (NCBI taxonomy): domain Eukaryota; kingdom Viridiplantae; phylum Streptophyta; class Magnoliopsida; order Brassicales; family Brassicaceae; genus Brassica; species Brassica napus. Next base: position 7,739,868 of record NC_063439.1, on the reverse strand, counting down.
AAATATTCACTTTTCAAAAAAAAAATTAACCTTTTTTGTCAAATAAAAAATATTATTTTATTCTTATAAACCCACTCTCAGGTTTATTGATGGAGAAGCAGCATTGATCCGGGTTCATCACTATTCAGGCTCCACCATTAAATTAATAAACAATACTTATGAACCCCAAGAGGGGGTTCATTGATGTACATGCTCTTAGGCATATAATTTAACAAATGCTGCGGCAAATCCATCTACAGTGTAGAGATATAGTCAACACTCAACAACCCTATTTATATAATATAGATAGATACAAAGGGTCATTTGCAAGTACCCTTTTACTTCGTATCCAAAAAGAGTATTGGATCATTTCCCCCTCAAAACAAAATAATTGTAGGAAAAAAAAAGAGTTAGGGTTCTTTTACTTCTGGAGATTAGTTTACAAAGATGAAGAAGAGGCAAGTGGTGATAAAACAGAGAAAAATCTCTTACACTACGACTACTTCTTCGAGCAACGTCCGTTACGTTGAGTGCCAGAAGAATCACGCCGCTAATATAGGCGGCTACGCCGTTGACGGTTGCCGTGAGTTTATGGCAAGAGGTGGCGAAGGAACCGACGATGCTTTGACGTGCGCTGCTTGTGGATGTCACCGGAATTTTCATCGGAGGGAAGTTGAAACGGAGGTTGTTTGCGAGTATTCTCCTCCTAATTGAATCATTAACGAAGATGGGTACATGGAAGAAAACCCAAGAAAGGTATTGGTGATTTATATTAAAAGAAAAAAAGATTCTACTTCTATTGAATTATAATATTAGAGATGTATTTATCTATGTATATGGTTATTGATGTATATTCAAATACTTACAGTAACGCCAATCTATATGATTAATGATTCTTCAATCTTGATGTGATGGAATACTATATACTTCAGCTTCAACTATATATGATTTGATCCATTTAAGATTACACACAATTCTTTTTTTTTTGTTCTTTCGGATCTTGATTTTCTTTTTTACCATTTTAAGACTCTTAAGAAGCCTACTTAGGTACAATGAGCCGTATATAATTTTGTGTTTGATTCTGAAGAGGTACGTAAACTATACCTTTCCCTAAACGCAAGAGTTTCTTTAGTCGTACACTAATCTTGATTGAGCTATCCACAGATAGATATTGTACTCTATATTTGTATGCTAATATGTTGTAAGCGGATTTGAAGGAGATTAATCCTTACTAATAGGCCTATGCAGGGAGCGGATACCGATACATTCGCAGTATCCTTGATCCGCTCCGTCCAAAACGAAGATCTACTTTTGTGATTCGCTTCGATCCGAAAAATTTCGGATATCCGAGTTATTTAAATATTCGTGAATTATTCGATTCAATTCGCAATAAAAACAATATATAATATTAAAATTAAATAAAAAACTTTTAACATATCAATTTAAAATTAAAATACAATATCGTACTATCAAATTGATATTTTTAACAGAAATTATAAAAAAAAAAATTAATATTAACAAACTTAATAAGAACCCAAAACAATAACTTAAAATATAAAAGATAATCAAATTATATCATAAAATATGTATAGATATAATAGTTTGTATATACAATTACATTGTATATCTATTAATATAGAGATTAGATCGGATATCCGACTTTCCAAAAATAATTATTTGCTTCATTTTTTACGGATATCACATTTTGATATTTGCTTTGATTCGAAGCTTTACGGATATCTGGATTTTTTCAAACGAATAAAATTCGAATTAAATTTAACAGATAATTTGCCTATCCCTACTTACAAGATAAGAGAACTTGCATTGAAAGAGATGAATAGATCCTTAGGAGCGCTTGCCATCTCTTTCACTGCTTAATATCAAGTTTCAGTAGCACATGTCTGATTATGAAGCATATGGTCAATGACAGCAACAGAAAATAGGGGATGTTCTGATTTATAAATGGAAACCCAAATTAAAAAGCGAGTAAATGGTCAATGACAGCAACAAGAAATGGGTATGTTCAGATTTGTATATGGAAACCCGAGTTAATAAGCGAGTTAAGTCTTTGGTTTTGTTCTTCTATATCTATTGCTAGATATGACAGTTTTAGTTAACACGATTTTATAACGTAAAAATTGAAATTAATGCATACAAGTACCAATAATCCTATGTTCTTCCCTTTGCCTCTCTCTCTCTCTTGAATATTCGACCCACCACTACACATACAAAAGATTCCAATACCATATTCTAGACTTGTTTTAAAAAAGATGACTTTCAAAAATATTGTTATAACTTCAATTTTTATTGTCATGGCCACTGGCCAGTGTCAAACTATGTGGAGATCATTTACAAACTTTAAATAGAAAAGGTTAATAGTTTTTGTTAACTGTTTACCGGCCAGTTCATGGTATACATGTTAAAGATAAATAAAACAAGAATATGATTTTGAAAGCACCACTTACATAAATTAACAGACGGTTCTGACTTCTGTATATTTTTAGTAGTCAAAGTGAATCTTTAGATATTTCAATTGAAATAACTAGCCATCTCGAAAAAAAATCATATTTGTTAAGAGAAAATATCTCAATCAGGGGCGGACGGAGGCTCGACGGTGCGGGGTCACATGCCCTCTACTGGTTTCTGATATTCTTATATAATTTAAATAAATTTGGTTACTTGTTCTTAGCTTTTGGTGAATAAAAGGAAAAAGTTCCCCCAACTCTATATGTTTTTGGAATTTTTTGTATTGTGCCTCCAATTACAAGGATTCCTGCATCCGCCCCTGATCTCAGTGGAGTTATTTTCCCCTTTTATATATGTGTAATGTGTATTAATATGTGTGTGAATCATGATTTTAATGCTTATTAAAGTAATTTAACTAATAACACAGCGGCCCACATTTCAAATCATGTTATCAAATCGTTTAGGTTCATGTATTTTAATTCGCTCAATATGTTATAGTCACTTTGAAGCCATTACAAATAACATAAAGCAATGTTTGTTACCAATACCACCAAAAACACATATTGGCTGCTTCTGGTCTCTTCTAAATGGCCACTCAAATTTGTTGGAAAAGAACACTGTAGTTTTTTTTTGTTTTTTTTTCAATCTAAAGATAACTAAATCTATTTTGAAAATATTCTTTTGGAGGAAACATGTAGTAATTTTAGGAATCTCTAATACATGGTCTTAGACCATGATTATCGGTGGTTTTTAAAGGAAAATGGTGATTTAATTAAATCCAAAAAAAATTAAAGGGGAGTTATCGATCATTAATGGGGCACTTTGGTTACCGATTTTAAGCGTGGTTTTTGAACCACGTGTCAGCCACACAGAATTTTTATTTTTTTTCTTTTTCTTTTCTTTTCTTTCTTTTCTTTTCTCGTTGTTTCGTGTCTTCTCGTTTACTCCTTCACATGCGAAGGATCGATACAGACGACGACGACGACTCTCTCGGTTGAGTCGACGTCTCCTCTGTATCCTCATTTGTTATCGTTACCTTCGCGAAGGTCTTTCGTTAAAGCTTCGAAAAGCGACGATGAGTTTTGTTCAGCTCCTTCGATCACTGAATCAGACGAGAAGCCAAAACCCATTTACTGGAAAAGTCACGAATCCAACACTCTCTCCTTCACGCCTCCAAGGTTCGAAATGTTTTTCTTTACAACAATCGTAGTCTCTAGCTTCGTGTCATTGAAAGTTTGATACTTTTGTCGCTTAACTTCTATTTCTTGTTAGAGATTGGTTTAGTGCTTAGTCTGAGAGAATTTCAAGCTCTTGTATTGCTCTTAACTTCTAGAAGATCATATTGGTGCTGACATAGTAGATATAGAAGCTTAAAGTTCAATTCTTTTGGATACAGATTCGTCTCTTTTATAAATGGTTGTCCCTTTTTGTATATTTAGATTAGTTTTCTAATATAAATTTGATACCGAGGATTCTGCATTTGGATGTTTGTTGTAGTTTTTTAAGTGATGAAAAGCTCATGACTTTTGGTTTCTCTTGTCAAAGCTGATCCACAGACCAAACCTATGGATTCTCCACAGCTCTTGTCAAAATTTATTATTCATCGTTGTTCTAGTTTTGGAGAATTGAGTTTATATTTTTGTTCCTGCAGGTCATTTATCGGATTAAGCTACCAGGACCTGCAATACTAGGAGAGACAATTTCAATTGTTCAATTTGTATTTGTCATCGTGGGTTATGATTGTTTAGTTGGTAATCTGATTCATTATCTTTGACACACTGATACGTCCTTGAATGTGGTCTAGTTCTGTTGCCTGTTAACAAGAGAGGACTGTTACATTCCCCAAAAACTGATCTCTGTCAGAAAGTATCAAGCTTTGAGCTTGATGATTCTCTAGTTCATTGTGTTCTTCCAAGATTTGAGGTAATTTAAATAAATGGGTTCTCACTAGTTTCCTATTCTTCTTCTTCTGATCTGTGCTTATATAGTGGTTTGATATTTTGTCTTTAAGGTAGAAGATGGAGTATTTCAAAGAGAGGAAGTTCGCAGAGAATGTGGTAAAGGTTTCACTTCTTCTAAAGCTCTTTTTGGTCACATGGCTTGTCACTTTGAGAGAGTGAAGAGGGTGTCATGTTCTCATTTTTTTCAGGTCAAGAAGAGTGTAAAGTCGTTAGTCATCAGTCACGAACTTGTGTAGTAATCACTTGTGCAATGCTTACGTACTAACTCTTGTAATTTGTATTCTTGCAAACTCTTGTAGTCATCAGTCAGGACTTGTAAAGCTTTGTGTCTATATAAACTTGTGAACTCTTGTAGTCTTGTCTATATAAATTTTGTATACCAAACTTTTATTCACAACACAACACTCTTCTTCATTCATCACACATCTTCTCTCAAGTTCCTTCTCAAGTTCTTTTTTGAAAACAAGTTTCATAAACAAGTTTATAAACAAGTTTCCTTCCACTTGTAAACAAGTTTTATAAAAAAAAAATATCTCACGGTTTCTTTTCTCAAAACACTTTTGAGGGATAACTTGATGAAAAATTTGATCAACATTTTGATCAAACCTTTGAGAATTTTTCCATTCATTTACCTTTGAGAATTTTTCCATTCAAGCTCGGATTTTTTTTTCCGAATTAATCTCGATTATTGTACTAATCTTTGTAATTATGTATTTTTTTTAAAATCCATGTTTTAAATATTATCTTTTTATATATTTTATTTTATAAATAAATATTTTATTAAAAATAAATAAATTTTTTTTAAGAACCCCTAGTTAAGAAACTCCCATTGGACCGCTCAAAATGGAAGTTTCTTAACTAGAGTTCTTAACCCCACTTAAGTACATTTATAATATTAAATAATCACAAAAAAATCCACTTAGGGATCATAGGATAATCATGCTCTTAGATCAGTTCCATCGGAAAGTTTTTAAAATAGTAAGGATCGGTTCCTAAGTTCAAGTGGCAGATGTCACTACATTACTGTCTCAAATGGTCTTACAAAATTAATATATAATTAATTTATTATAATTACATTATTTTTTTGTTTTAGAAACTTTTACCGGTTACAACCGATGGAGCTGCTCTTATATGTCACATAACGGCCGTTCTATTTATTTTGACTTTAGTTGGCAAAGAATTGATGTGACTAAAAGAAATTTATAAGAGAAACAAAACAATCCGTTTTTTTTATCAACACAAAACAATCCGTTAAGCTATACGAACCCACGGCTTTTAACACCAGTCTCATGAACTCGGGTTTTTCCAATATTGCTTGGCTCTGTAGCTTTCTACGCAAATGCTTATACACCCGACGATTGAAACTCAAAGACCCCCAAAAATACAGAACAAATATAAAAAGTGGATGAGAATACTCTTTTGTGCTTATTATATCTCACTCAAACGATGCATTGATGAGTACATAGCCCAAAACATCATATAATCTCTGCTGTTACTCCACCTAAAATCCCGTGAAATTCTATTAGAAAAATCAAAAACTCGAACATGTTGCCTTCCTTTTATCATTCGTATGAGTGTTACAATTCAGAAGTTGTATTCATTCCTTCGGTATACATCATGAGAATTGTTTCATCAATATCAGAGCATCTCCATTGTAAAACTCCATTTTTTTCTATAAAATAGAGTAAAAGTGAAAATTGAGTAAAATTGCTCCAACACTACTCCATTTCTCACTCCATAATGGAGTGATGAACAAACAAAAAATAGTTTACTCCATTTATGGAGTAAATTTCATTATGGAGTGAGATATGGAGTTGGGTTGGAGCATTCATTACTCCATATTCACTTTTCCTCTATTTTAGAGGAAAAAATGGAGTAGAGATGGAAATGCCCTCACACAAAGTAAAAACGGAATCACCGCGCGATCCAATAACAAGAGAGAAGAGCAAGGGGAGAATGTGAGGCGCAGCCATCGTTTTTATGTTGTCTCGATATTTTGAAAAAGACGGAACCATCTCAGACAAATTTAGCTGTAATAATTTTTGGCTCTGGTTTTGGTTCATACTTCATAGTAAAATATCCGAGATCCGGATTCGATCCGAAATCCGACCGGATCCGATCCGAAAATCAGGATATCCGGAGGGGCCGAATTCAGATCCGGATAGTAAAATACCGGATCCGGATATCTTGATTTTTAGTCCGGATATCTGGATCCGTAATTTTTATTAATAATTATTACAAAAGTAGTAGTATCTATATGTAGAAACTTTATTATATTTTCATACTATAATAGTATATATAAATTTTATGTAAATTTTGTAATATTATACATAGAAATAATTAAAAACACTATATATATTTTTAGTTTTAAATTATTGTTAATATTATATGTATATATATATATATTAATATTATTTATTTAATTATTTTAATGATCTAAATCCGGATCCGGATATCCGCCGGATATTCTAATTTTGAGAAAGATATCTGATATCTAGATATTCATGAACTCTGGATCCGGATAAAAATATTAAAATCATAGATCCGTCGGATAAGGATCCGGATCCGAATACCTTAAAATTCCTCGTTTATCCGATCCGTCCGAGGTCCTTGTTTCCAAAACTTACCCGGTCCTTCTCAATTTACAATAAAAAAGAGACGTATTCTTATGGTTTCGATTAACTGGACCGGCCCAATATCTCATTTCTAGATTTGTTCAATTTCTCATATAATTTATCCTTTTATATGCTTTTTAATTATAACGTTCTAATTTTTTAGCTTCCTGATTTTTTAGCTAAGTCTGCTAGGAGCTTTCGTAGAGAGTTACTTTTCATTGGTTGTTCTATTCCGGTCTGGTTACCCAGACCACCTCAAGCTTGAGTAATAGAATGGCCGTTCGACGTCAAAAAAAAAAAAAAAAATTATAACGTTCTAAATGCCATATCTTGAAAAGGCCATAATTAATTTTGGTTTGCAATTTGTATGACTACTAAGTACTAACTATCTTGGAACCATTTCCTCCACCTATATTTTTCTTTCTCTATATATATAATCTATATATAATAGTGAAAATGCTTCCTCACGATTCACATATTCACATCCATCACTCAGCTTTCTCCTCTGCAAAGTCGCCCATCATTTCCATAGATTTTTTCTTCTTGTCATTTTCCTTTAAATCCTTTCTGTTTGATCTTTTGTATTTTACCACTTCGTAAACTAATCACTAGCTAAACAACATATACACACAAAATGGAGATGGATGCTGAAAAGAAGAGTACCCATTTTCGCCAAATCTCAACTTATAAACCACAACTTGTCCTCTCCTCTATCCAAGAGCACTCTTCTTCAAAAATCTCAAACAAACCCACGATCAAATCTACTGCTTCTGATGTTGACTCCGAGTCTCAGACATCGGAGTTTTCGGCACAGAAAAGTACTTCAGCATGAAGCTAGATCATGTTGACTCCACGAAGGATATCACTAACCAAAAGGAGAAGGAAAACATACAGGATGATCTTCATCCTCAAATGACGAAAATTACGTCAACTATATCAAGAACAAGCCGACACGGAACTCCTAGTGTAAGATCCGAGTCAAGTTACAACAGTGAAACCTTTCTCATGAGGTTTAACAACAATAATGATAATAAACAACGTAAAACCAACGAGACAAGCGTCTCTTTTGGTGGGTTTCGATGCTACGGTCCCTGCTCCGGGGTTAAAACCGTCAATACCGAGAGGAAAATAGCTGGTAAATGTAGACATTATGATCGGGATTATGTTGCTTATGACGCAAGAAAGCATATCAACAAACCAAGACTACGTTTAGAAGCCAGGAAAGCAGATTATCCCGAGCCTCAAAGGTCGGATATCGCCATGAACCTCGAGAGAAAGCTCTCTATGCTTCCATGGGACGCAATACCAAACTATCTCTCAACCAAAAACAACAATGGTAATAACTCTTAAATGAGCAGCAAGACGCTAGAGGAGGAGACAGCAAGCGAAGCGAGTTCTGATCTGTTCGAGATTGAGAACATAACGAGCAGTGTCTATGAGCCGAGTGAGGCTAGCATTGCATGGAGTGTGGTAACCGGAAGTATGGCAGATCAATCGGTGATTTTGGAATTTGAGATGATGAAGAGGGGCACGAGAAGTGGTTCGGTGGTTAAAACCAAAACGTTGATTGCTGAAAAAGTCCGGCCGGGTAGGTTTTTGTCTGGTTGTAAGAGTTACAAGGCTGTCTCGGTTGTTGATACTTGATAGTACTAGAAATTTTAAATAAACAGCCAAGGTTGATCATCATGAGATGTCTCAGAAGAAGAAGTTTAAAACTGAGATTAGGATTCAAGACTTGAGCTTTCTTTAAGAAACAACGTTTGCGTGTTTTTGTATAACTATTTTTCAAATGTTTTGTAGTATTTGTTCGTATGTATGTTATAGTTTTGATAATTTTGCGATATATTTTTGTAATGATTTGACTATGTTTCTTTTATTACACCATATTTGTATGTTTAATAGATGACATTAATATATAAGTGTTATCATTTCACACCACATGTTTCAATATATCACGTCTATGCTATACGCATTGATTGGAACGACTTAAATAATAAAAACATCTTGATTAAATATCTCTCTCGTGAGTCTTGAGACTTGAGACTTGACCCACACGTTACGCATATGGATAGAACTAATAAGAGCACCTCCAACGGTATTACCCACCATTAGAGTCCTTAGCCTTTGTTTAATATCTTTTTTTCTTTTTTTTGAATAGTTAAAGACTCTAATCCCAAATGTTGGTCCAATGGTGTTATCCGTTTTGGAATTCTTAGCAAAAAAAAAAAAAAAATTTAAAACAATAAAATTTAAAATTTTTATTTATTAAATGATAAAATAGAAACATACAACAATTAAACATTTTAATCATTACCAAACTTGTTCCAAATATTTTGAATCAAATCAAATTTCAGTTGTTCATGTATATGTGGGTCACGAACTTGACTACATATTTCAAGCATAGTACGGAGATTTGAAAGCCTACGAGTAAATGACATATCCACCTCTGAACTTCTACTCGACTCGCCTTCTTCAAACTCTGATATATATATCACACTGAGCGTATCCATTGCGTTCATTTTCCACTATCATATTGTGGAGTATGATACATGTTCGCATAACCATCCCTATTTGTCTCTTGTCCCACAAAATAGCCGGGTTTTTAACTATTGCAAATCGAGCTTGCAATACTCCAAAAGCACGCTCTAAATCTTTTCGGATTGACTCTTGAGCTTTAGCAAATAACTGTTCTTCAGAACTTTGAGGGTTTGAGATAGATTGGATAAATGTAGACCATCTTGGATATATACTGTCTGTGAGGTAGTAAGACAAACCAAATGCGTGTACCACGTCGCTAAGAATCACCCCAATTTAATCTTTAATTACGGACCATTTCTTAACTTATTTGCCTTTTTTACCAATATTATATTAATTAAACTTAAGGATTAACCCCTAAGGATTATGCTAAAACCGCCGTTGCGGATGGTCTAAGAAACGATGATCACTTGACGTCGAGACAACAAAAGCATTAATTAGTCTGCATGAGATAATACAAAATTAGCATTAACATTGGATATATTTGTAGGGTTGGTTAGTAGTTAGCACTAGTAAATATGAAGGGAATGTTCTCAAACTGGGACCAATCAATACTTTCTTTTCGGATTTATATACAAATGTTATTACTCTAAGTTTTATAATATTATTCCTATATTAGACATATTCTTACGATGGTTACCATGACATTTTTAAAATATCATAACTGAACATTTTATATAGTATTCTAAAGTATTTTTGTTCTATATATATAATAGTTAACGCGAAGTTACACCATTTCTTATATTATAATATTATTTTGTATATCCAGATTTAAACTCAAAATGTAACCAAGTCATAATTTATTGGTTAGACAGACTCTAACGAAATAAATGTACGACCATATTTGTGTATAAATCTGTGGAAAAAGCATCCCTATGTTAATATTTTCTATATACTGTATTAAAATAAGAATTGTGGTACCACCAGGTATGAAGAATGTTTTCAAGAATATTATTAATAACTTTGTGACCACCTTACCCAATTCCATATTCAATATTTAATAAGAAAAGTTTTACGTAACACTTTTTCACCCAAAAAAAAAACTAGAGAGTCAAACAACTACGGTAAATCGAACGCTGAATATGAATAATGTGATGTCTTTTAGTGTTTCAAAAAAAAAATTGTCGACTGGTGCCTTTTTCTCTATGATGTGATTCTCCTGAGAAGTACAATATTTAGCTGCCATCTATTGGTCCATATTTTGTATGAAGTATAGTATTCCACTAGCCCACAAGACTCCTTACAAAGCCCATTATGAGTCATTGATATTGAGATTGGTATTATCTTGAGATAAATTATTAATTTAATATAATTAGGTATGGTGGGTAAATAAGACTATTAAGTTAGTTATCAAAAAAATCATCATAATGCTTTTGTTTGATTTATCATCTAATTTTGTAATGATCACCAATTACATTTTCATGTTATCAAGTATCAACACATGATTTTTTCTTTAATAGTTGTTATTTAAAAAAAGTGTTGTCAAAATTTTCTTTAACAAATGTTGTTCAAAATTTGTTATTGTAGGGAGAATTTTACTTTATTAAAAACCAAGGCATAAACATAATAAGAAACAATGACAATATTACCCTTTAGTGTCTATCATGGCATGATCTGATTGGTCAACAAAAACCCTTAAAACCCTAAATCATCTTGGCCCAACTTCACGCTTTCACCAAATATAATCGAGAGTTCTAGGGTTTAAGGGGATGCTTTTCGCACAGAACGAGAGGCAGAAGAGGGAGGAGGAGTCGATTCCTCTGCGATTAGGTTTTCGTCAAGAGAAGTAAAAAATGGTGGCGGACAAGAGAAAGAAGGCAAAAATTAAAAAGGAAAACGTCGAGCAAATCGATGGAGAGCTTGTCATCTCAATCGAGAAGCTTCAGGAGATCCAAGACAACCTCGAGAAGGTAATTTAAGATAAAAAGTTGTTATCTTTTTTAACTGCCTGATATTTGGTATTGAGAATTGTTCTGTGTTTGATTGCTATGGTTCGAATTATGTGAAAAGTGTGTGTCTTTAAGATGAGATGTGGTCGTTTTCACATCAAGCAAACTGTTTCAGGTATTAGTTTTGCACCACAATAAATGAGACTCAACACTTTGGTTTAATCTCATTTTGTGTTGGTAGATAAACGAAAAGGCTAGCGATGAAGTGTTGGAAGTGGACCAGAAGTACAACGTGATAAGGAAGCCTGTTTATGACAAGCGTAACGAGGTCATCAAAGCCATCCCTGATTTATGGCTAACTGCTGTAAGCATGATTCTCTGTAAACTATGTTCTGTTTTCACTTTCGAGCTTAAAAACATGTCATTGTTGTCTAACTAGAATTGGAAATCTCATTTGGTTTTCAGTTCTTGAGCCACCCAGCTTTAGGTGAACTTTTGTCTGAAGAAGACCAAAAGGTTTGTGGCTTTCCTTAAGCATCCCTTGCCCTCATATTTACATTTATGTCATTCATTTACATCATAGTTACCTCTTGATTCAACCTTTTTCTGTTTTGACAGATTTTCAAATATCTTAGCTCTCTGGATGTTGATGATGCAAAATATGTGAAATCTGGATACTCTATCACTTTTGTAAGTTTCTTTTTAAATCAAATATCTTTGTTATTATGCTATTGGTATCATTTTTTATATCTCCGATTGATATAAGAAGGCCAATCATAAGTTAATTTTATAATGATTGTGGTTAAATTGTGAACTACAACACTTCAATCCCAACCCCTACTTTGAGTATGAGAAACTCACCAATACTTTTACCTTCCTCGAAGAAGGGACAACAAAAATCACAGCCACACCTATCAAATGGAAAGAGGGCAAGGTAATTTAGACATAAGTTTGTTTCTGGAATCGTTTGTCACTCTTTGATATTGTTGCTAACTATGTTTCTCAATTATAAAGGACTTACCAAATGGAGTGAATCACGAGAAGAACAGAAACAAACATGCACTACCTGAAGAGAGGTATGGTTCATTCATCTCCTCGTTAATTGGCACCAAGACCTTTCAGATTAGCAAATTACCTGATGACTCTATCTTGACTATCTTTTTCAGTTTCTTTACCTAGTTTAGCGATGCACAACACAAGGAGGACCTTGATGTAGAGATTAACGACGAGGTAATCATCTTATATTACACTGACTTGTTTGTTTGTAAGAGTAACATCATGTCTTGCCCAATTTTGAACTTTGAGGTTTGTGTTGTAGCAGGTTGCCGATGTCATCAAGGAAGATTTATGGCCCAACCCTCTCACCTACTTCAACAATGTAAGCAATTCACCTTTTCATTATGTAATCTTAACTTTGTTTAGAGCATAAGATTTTAGTTAATCCTTATATGCAACTTTGTAGGAGGATGATGAAGAGGATTTTGATGAAGATGACGATGATGATGATGATGATGAAGATGAGGAGGTAAAAATCTCATATAATTTCCTTTGCTTGGTTTAGTTTTCTTCTGAAAGTTCACTGCATCTATGATATGATGCGATGAAAGTTCAGATAGACAGAACGTGTTTATATTGTAATGTCTGAATCTATTCTTGTAAGTTTTTTACCTGCTAAGTTTTTTTTTTTGCAAACAAAGACTGTAGGGGAAAGAAGGTGACTCTGATGAAGATGATGACGAAGATGACAAAGATAGTGAGGAATGATGAGAGGGTTCCTTCCCTGTAAACCACATTTGCTTACATGTAATGTGTCAAGTTTGTGTGTTTGAAAAGTTTTTTTAATTTACGCAAAATGTCTCGTGACAACAAAAGACAAGACAAGCTAGTAGTATCTTTTGTTTGTATGAAAACTCTTTCCAGAATTTGTTGCAGTGTCCATACTTATAATGGTTTGTGAGTCTTACATAATCTTATCTTCTACTGTTCTGGTATAAAAAGCATTCTCTTGCGTATAACATAATCTTATCTTCACTCAGTGTCGATGCTAAAGATAAATAAATCGATCATGAATTCTTTTTGACATATTTATAATTTTTTATTGACACATGTCTTGCTTCTTGTGTGTTATCTAATGCAGAGTTAACGAGACCTAACTTTGACTTGGAAGCTAAAATTCTTTCCTCTGGGCAACTCTAATTATGATCTTCCATCTTCCTCAAGCTTTCTGGCTTTACTTGATAACGCAGTTTTGTAAAATTAACAAACAAATCTGATTTTAGCCGTTTGTAGATAAATTTACTCTCCTAGATATTTTATCAGTTTTCAATTATGTCTAGGGACACAATACATTTGACACACACTTTTCTGTTGTTCAATGACTTTACCACCCCTGAACTAACAAACATTATCTAGTTAAAACGAACCAACCAATACACGTGTTGTTTATCCAAAAGTAAAGTGAAAACCCTAATTCCGCCTAGAATCCAAATCTCTTTGTCTTTTTTAGTGCGACTCTGCTAACCCAGATGTAGGGAAAAAAACGTACGTCTTTCTCGTTTCTCTAATACGCAAAGTCAGTTTTTTGAGACCCTTGTTCTTGTTTTAAATTTCAATTTAGAAATCCTCATCTCCTTTTGTTAAGATTTTTCTGGCTGGTGGTTTATGATGTGATTGATGGTGGCGAGGAAATGGGTGGCATCCATGGTAGTTATGGCAAGCAGAAGCTATGGGGGAGAGCTTCAAGTAGAAGAAGAGATCTTACGACGCAGAGGAGTAGTGGAAGCAGTTGAAGTGGATTTGTCTGACTGGTGATTTGTGAGGTGATTGATGTTGGCGGTGCAGATTCTGTGGAACTACGGAGGAGGTGGTGGTCAAAGACAGAAGGATAGAGGATGGTGAGGATTTAAGTATGGATTGGAAGAAGTTGGTGGTGGAAGAGAGGTGGTAGAAGGAGAGGGTGTTTGTAGCTACCATGGCTACTAATAGAAGCAAATTCAAGTTCATAGTGAACCCTGCCATTCTGTAGTTCCCTCAAGATCTTCTCTTTGCACGGATCCAAAGTTTTTTGAATTTCTCAACATAGTTTTTTTTTTGTTTTCTTAGGGTTTGACTGCATTTTTTTGTGTGGATGTAGATGCAATTTTTTTAAGAGACTTTGTATCAACAGAGTTCTTGAATCGTTCTTCCTAAGTTAACTCAGAAGTCATGGTCTCTCTAATGGAAGAAGACAATAGATTTGACAGTGGATGTGGATACAATTGTTATGAACACCAATATATTTTGTCTATTTATCTCTTCTCGTAACATTTTTGTCTATTGTGAATTGATTCACGAGAAATCTAAAAATGAAAATGCATACAAGATGTGTACAACCAATGCGTATATTAAAATCTTGTCCGTCCATAATTTGCTCTCATCTGTCCACAACTTCGTTATCAAACACAATCTCCAATAAATATTCACCACCATTGGATTAGCTAGATCTCTTTAGAAAATTTCAAACGTGTGGCTCAGATTAATATACACTTTCCCATATTCAAACTGAAATATCCACACTTCACCTGACCAAAACCATTTAGTTACTTTAACCTAACAAAATACAAACAAGTAAATGAGCGTGAGGATATAATGGTCCGCAAAAGGACAGCTCTTCAAGAAAGGTGTGCCAAATGCTAGATGTTTCCATGTGTAAAAAGAAACTCAAATGTGTCTGATCTCGTAAACAACTCATGTTTGTAATACCCTAATTAAGTTTCATGTTCTCGCTTAATCATGACTAGAGTTTCATTCGTGTGAATATCTTTGAATTTTTTAGAAGTAAATATTTGCTTTGTATAATGGTGATATACATTTTTAAAAATTAATCTGTATTAAATAATTGTTTAATATGATATTTTAAATACAATAATTTTTTAATATATATTAAATAATTTTGCTTTTTGAACCGTCAAGTGAATCACCCATAATTTTTTATCATATATTTATTGTATTGCATTCGAATTGGACTATTATTTATATGAAAATATACATAAAATAATATTTTGACACACTAATTTATTATTTTACTTAACTATTTATATTTTACAGTTTAAATAAATATAATTTCACATTTATGAAAATAAAGTAGATTAATCCATTAGTTTAGTAAATTCGAGGGAAAACCCTGCAAAAGTTTTGTTATATATGGTTTTCACAAATTATAATACTGTTTTAATTAATTATGTTTCTTTATTAAATAATGAATATTTAAAAGTTAAAAATTATTAAAAGCAAGACACAAAATATATGAATAAGTAAGTATTTGTATTATGAATAATTATAGAATATAATTTTGAGATTATGTGGTAAATTGATTATCTATATTTTAGGAATATTCTATAAACATATTTGATTTCATTCTAAAAATGTACGATTTGTTATGTGTCAAATTATTTGACGTATCCAAACTTTTATGCAGAATATAGTGACTTTTTACTTTATCTACCCTTGCATTAATAGTTATGATTGAGAGCAATTGTATATTAAAACAATGATAAACAATTTGCTTAATTTGTGTGCAATCCTCTAAAACATCAACTAAATAAAAACAGAGGGAGTAATGACTAAATCTATGAGTAATTAATGTGTTAATGGCAAAAGATGTAATAAAATACATAAAAAGGAGTTAATAAATATATGCAGAATTATTATTTGAAAGACAAATAATGATGTAATTAGGATGGGTGAAGAAAATGTAAAAGCTGTAATAAAATATTTTAAACATGTAACTTTTGTACTTCTATTTTAATAATATACTAGATTTTGACCCGCGCAGGCGCGCGGGTGTATATTTTGATAAATATGTTGATATTTGTTTTTCATGTAATTATTAGGATTTGGATGAATCCGAGGAACATAACCGATACCGATCCAAAGATATAGTACCAAACCCAAACATAAATTGATTAAATATT
Organism: Brassica napus; assembly: GCF_020379485.1. Lineage (NCBI taxonomy): Eukaryota > Viridiplantae > Streptophyta > Magnoliopsida > Brassicales > Brassicaceae > Brassica > Brassica napus. Next base: position 7,723,471 of record NC_063439.1, on the reverse strand, counting down.
CTAATTATTCAAAATTTTGTTATTTAGAGAACCAAATCTTATCCGAACCGAAGTATTTGGGTATCCGAATTTATCTAAAAATAAATTTATATACTTATATATATTAATTATTTTTAGATTTAACGTATATAAAACATCAAAAATGATACTTTTAAATTGGTTTAAATACTTGAAAATATATATAGATAGTCAAAAGTAAATATCTGAAATAGTTAAAGTATACTCAAATCACCAAAAATACTTAAAATAATTATTGATTTCGTATCTAAAATTTTAAATCAAGCCAATTGATATGTTAAGCTTAAGTATTATGACATATGTTATTCAAATTTATACGTAATATATTATTTTATTTATACATTTTGAGAAATTTAAAATATATAATGATTTAAGACTTTAAAAATAATTTAAATTAGTTATCCAAACCCAAACCAAACCCGCAAAGATCCAAATCGAACTCAAACATTTAGAAACATTCTAATAAGGCTGAAATCTTTGACCCCGAAAACCCAAAATACAAACCGATCAGAACTAAACCCGTATGGGTATCCAAAAGCCCATTCCTAGTCATTATTATATATCGTATTTTATCATCATATAATTAATCGTATTTTATATGTACCATCATATAAGTAATCATATAATTAATAGTATTTTATACATACCATCATATAAATAATTACATATATTCTATTTTTAAAACTTAATATGAAATATGAAAACCATAATTTGAGTTGGTATTTCAAATTGGGCTTTGTATTATATTTTTCTTATATATATTGACAATATTTTTTTATAATGGTTATTGAAAAATAGTTTAGTAAAAATCCATTTTTGAATATATGTATATTTTTGAATCAATTTTTGATATAAATCAAATTTGAATTATTATTTTGATTTGAAATATGTATATAAAGTTTAAATTTTGTTTTATGGTTAGTTTAGAAAAAAAAATTTTAGGGAATTAGATTGACCCATTTTGGTATATTTTAAAAGTGGCCTAGATAACTTTCAATTTTTTAAAAAAACATAAGCCCATTACTTTTTTTCTTAATACTACTATCCTTGTTTTCAAACAAAAATATTTTTTTTTAAAAGACTGCAATCCATGTTTCCAAACACTCCAAATTTTTAAAAGTCCTATTCAAGTCTCCAAACACTCCAATTTTGTACTTGAGTTTTAATAAGATAGATATATATATAAAGTTTAAAAATAATTAAAAAGTGATTCAAAATATATGAATAAGTAAATATATGTACTATGACTAATTACAGAAAATACATTTGAGATTATGTGGTGAAATGGTTATCTATATTTTAGGAATAATCTAAAAACACATTAGATTACCTTCTAAAATGTATATTTTGTCTAAAAATAAATAAATTATTTAGAATAGCGAATTATTAACCATTTGATTAACATAATAAAAAAGAGTCAGTAAATCAATTATTAATTATTTAGAATAACGAATTATGTAATTTTTATGCTTGTTTTAAACGACAAAAAGAATTAATGATGAAATCTATGAGTAGTTAATAACTTAATATGTTAATGACAAAAACTAGAATAAAATATATAAAAAGAGAATTCATAAATATATGTCAAATTATTATGGTAAAGACTATTAGTGAAGTAGTTAAGATGATTGAAAAATGTAAAAACTGTAATAAAACAACTTAAAATTGGTAAATTGTGTTTTGTATTTCTGTTTTAATAAGATAAAATATTTAAAGCTTAAAAATTATTACAAATTATGGATAAGTAAGTATTTTTATTATGAATAATTACAGAATCTACATATGAGATTATGTGGTGTACTGGTTATCTATATTTTAGGAATATTCTATAAACATATTAGATTGCCTTCTAAAATGAATAGTTTGTTTAAATATAAATTAATTCGTTCAAACAGCGAATTATAAACCGTTTGATTTAAATATTTAAATTTTAGTGAGTAGTCGAAATATTAATTAGTTAGAATAACGAACTAGGTAAAAAAATTTCTGTTTTTTTCAATGATAAAAATAATTAATGATGAAATCTATGAATAGTTAATATGTTAATGACAAAACTGAAATAAATACATAAAAGAGAGTTAATAAATATCTGCCAAAATTAGTATGGTAAATACAATTAATAACTAGTTAAAAACCGCAATAAAACATTTTAAAACCGGTAAATTTTAATTTGTACTTGTTTTTAATAAGATAGAAGATAAATAGATGTCTTTAATTTCAACGTGTGTCTTTATGATTTCATAGCTATTGCAAAACGCAAAGATAAAGAAAGTGAAAACGGAAATTGTTAATCTCTTATTTGTTAAAAAAAAGAGAAATGTTTACTCGTCTTAAAAAGAAAGGAAATTGCTAGGTTATACTGAAAAATACAGTTCTGTCACCGACTAAAAAGATCTAATAAACATAGGGGCGACTTAACAATATAAAGGATTCTTGGGCGAAAAAAATTTTTAGTTCTCTATAATTAATTAATTTTAATTTTATCATCATAATATTATTAAAGTATATAAAACTTATCTAAAATTATTAATTTATTTGTATTTTGTAAATATAAAAAAAAAAACAGACTATTATGTCTTTTAAATATTGTGTAAATATGAGATTGTAAGTGGAAAAAGAAAAGTTAGACCCTTGCTGTCATAAAAAAAAAAAAAAAAAAAATCTGGGTCCTTTATAGTACTAAATTTGCTTGATTTTAGGTGGGCCCGTGCGATTCCACTGTTTGCCCTCCTACCTAAGCATTGGAGAAACAGTCTGGTCCTTGTGTTATAAATATAAGTAACCCTGTAGGCTAGAGCAAATCAGCAACAACAAAAAGCTTTTAACTCTCTTTCGCCTACTGATATTGCTTCCGTAAGTAGTCATGAAACACAAACTATCCCACGAAATCGATAACTACCCTGAATCAGACGATGCGGGCACACTCAGAGTCACGGCTAAGATCTTTGGCCAAGATGATAACTCGACATTCACGACTCTGTCCCTTGCCAAAGACTTCTTAGATGATGAGAACGAAGAGTGTAAAAGCAAAGAAGACTTGAACTACTTCTTGTTGGAAGCCGGAATCACCGAAGATGTTATCTATAATGCGATATTGGAGCTAATTGTTTATGTTGATGAGGTAACATGCCCTGAAAGTATCGAGTACTCTCCTGGCTGTGCTTTGAAAGTTCAGTTGGATCTTGTTCCTGATCATCTCGATGATGATGATGATGACTCTGAGATTCAAGAAGCTGCTCAAGTCTCGTTTGATGATACTAGCAATATCCGGTTTCGACCAGCTAGCAAGCTCGTGGTCAAGTCGCTACCCAGGAAAGTATACAAGAAGAAGAACGAGAACAAGAAGATGGTTAGCTTGGAAGAGTGCAGGATTTGTTTGCAAGAGTTTAGCAATGGAGGAATGGTTGTGACTTTATCATGTGGACATGAGTTTGACGATGAGTGTATCGTAAAGTGGTTTGAGACCAGTCATGTTTGTCCATTGTGTCGTCTCGAGTTACCTTGTCAAGATGATGAACTATAGCATGTCAAGATTGTTGGGTTGAACTCCGATTGCTTATTGTAATACATCATTGTTTAAATATCATTTAAATCTGATATTGTTGTTTTGTTACTTCAGAGTATGTTTTTATGTAGTATCAACATACCATCTTTTGTTGTCTCAAACACCTGGCCAACATCAACATAGGAACAATATATAATCATTATCATTTATACAAAATATAAGGTTCCTAGACAACATCTTTTACATGCAAAATGCCTAAAACTCCCCTGAGTACATGATACAAGCTCTCATACATACTAACACATTATACAGGTACACACTCTATTATACATTCAAACTAGTCCTTCTTAAGATGTAAGTCCAATCATCATCTATAGAATAGATTACAAACTTGAGCCCTCTCTTGAGTTAGTTTGGTTGCTGCAATCACCAAGGATACATAGACATGTTCATTTTAGTGGATCATATATCTAGATAGTTTCAATGGAAGGTGTGAAAAACGCAAAACCTGGTTGTAAGAAGTTTGACCCAAACATTGAATCTGAAACCCAATTTTGATGATGATGATCAGTGGCAAACATGGGTTGATCATGAGGGATTTGAAAGCAACTACTACTACTAGCTGTTGGATCAAACATTGATGAAGGATCTTGTTGTTGTTGCAAGTTGTTCAATTCCATTTCAGTTTTTCTCTCCTCTTGACCTTCTTCCATTCCAAGAGTAGTACCAAATGTGTAGGATACAAATATTCTTCCCCAATATATTCGAAACCCAAACAACCATCTCCTTGCTGTTCAAACTGCTCAAATTTTTGTCCAGGTTTGTTGCATTTCTGATCTTCTTGTTTTACAGACTCAAAGAAGCAGTCTGAGTAAACAGTAAACGAACCATCAATCTCTCTGTTTTCTGTTCAAGCATGACTTGAGAGAGCATTTTTGGAAGTGAATAGTAACTATATACTGTGACTTGAACTCTTACCTATTAGGAAGAAAGCTGAAATCACCATGTAATATTGTTTGCTGGTTACTGTTATCAGGAAGCCAAGTCATGGAGTGAGCTTCTTGCATGGCATTATTACCTCCCATCACCAAGGGCAACTGTATCCTGTTTTGAAACTGCAGTTTTAAAGCTTTGGTTTTGTTCAGAAATTGTCCTCATGAAGACAGAGAGTGTGTGAGAATATAAAGGTCTCACATCGAGGATTTGAGTGGGACATAAATAATATATAAAGGACTTGAACCAATCCACCTACTGCCAATTGGTTTAGGTTGGAAGCCCAAAAAAGTGAGAGATGGGGAGAGAGAACAAATGGTTTTAACCTGTGTGGTTATACATTCTATTGGCAAAAGTTGGTTCTTTCCATAATGTTCCTGCAAAGTGAAGAAACCCACTGATGCTCATATGATTGAGTTGAAAGGAGACTAAATTTTATACACCTTGTGAAATTGTACTTTTTCAATAGATTTCCTCAATGATTCTTCCAAAAAAATGAGGTGCTCAGCGTTTTCTATTTTATTGATGTTTGTCCAACAACTGAAAACAGCCACCATAAGAAGAAGAAGACTCAAATATGACTGAAACTGGATTTCAAGATAGTTGAAAAACTAAAGAAAGTATAATATTTTCACACCTTAGGCCTTAGACTCCTATGAAACTCCATAAGCTGAGCTTGGAAAATGGCTACATGGTTACTTCGACCCTGTCGTGGTGGTAAAGGTAACAAAAACTTTAGCAATCTGACTCAGAGAGCTTTAAAAGTATCTAACAAAATTCAAGAAACCATGATGGTTGATACATACCTTGATAGTTTGATTCCTTCAACATAAAGAGAAGACACCATATCAGAGGCTTATTAACGACAAAAGTATGGTATATGAAGTCATAGCAAGTACCTTGCTCCTAAAAACTCATGTATGTTTACATCATGATCAAGCTTCTTAAAAGTCTTCTTTAATGCCTGCAGTGGAGAAAATAGAAATAAGCTCAGATATGAAACAAAAACGTTCATGTGAAAGGAAGTAATAGGTTTATTCTTTACTTCAAGGCTCTCCAGCTTCCTGTTATGTCAAAAAACCCAACACTTTATTTTAGTTCAATAACACAAATTACATGATAGGGTTGAGAGTAATCATGGTTCCTACCTAACTCTTTATGGTTTTTAATGAAAGTTCGTGTTCAAAAAAAAAAGGGTTGAGAGTAATCTATAGTTACATAATAATGCTTATGTACCTTTTTGTCCTTTCTTATGGAGTTATTTGAGCAAACTAAGAAATAACCTCTTCAATGCATTTATATCATTTATATTTCAATTTGTTTTTTGTTTTTATGATTTCACTAGGTGTCTTGCCCGCATATGCGGGCTTAATCGTTTTACAAATATTTACTAGTTTATTTTTTATTAATTCAAAACCCAGCATAATAACTTATTATTTATGTTTTCGAAAAAATTAAATCAAACATATATATATATATATGAAAAAATCTAATTAAATATATATGTTTAATTAAAATTTATTAAAGATAACATTGACTTTAACCACTGAATTTATTATAATTGTTTAATAGTTTATTTTTAAATTTTATAATTGAAAAATATGTTTTAAGATAACAACACAATATATAAGAATTATCTTATTTTTAAAAAAGATAATATTATTAATAAAAATTCGTTTTTGATTATATAATTAATTTATATAAAATTCATTAAGTGTATTATAGATATTAACCGCTCTAACTTTTAACGTGAGAGCTCGATTCCAAAAATTTACTTCGAAAATAATAATATAGTTAATTAAAATTTATTAAAGATAACATTGACTTTAACCACTGAATTTATTATAATTGTTTTATAGTTTATTTTTAAATTTTATAATTAAAAAATATGTTTTAAGATTACAACACAACATACAAGAATTTATCTTATTTTTTAAGAAGTTAATATTATAATAAAAATTCGTTTTTGATTATATAATTAATAATATATAAAATTCATTAAGGATATTATAGATATTAACCGCTCTAACTTTTAACGTGAGAGTTCGATTCCAAAAATTTACTTCGCAAATAATAGTATAGATATAGATTCCTATTTGTCCTTTGTTTTTTTTTTATGATTTCATTCCTGTTTATAAAACAAAGAAAAAATGTGAAAGGGAAAGAACAGAGTAGTTACACAAAAAAGGAAAGACCATAGTAAAAAAAAAAAGGAAATTTTTAATCTGTCGTCTGTGAGAAAAAGGAAATTATCAATTGTCTTGAAAAGAAAAAAGGAAATTAGTAAACAAAATACTACTAGGTCACCGACTAAAAAGGTTAGATAAATACTAGTCCTTGTGTTATAAATATAAGTCACCCTAGAACAAACCAAGTTCATCGATTCAGTTTCTTTTTTCAGAGCGACTATCAAAAAGAAAAAAAAGCGTTTAACTCTGTGTTTTCGACTGACATTTGCTTTCGTAAGTAGTCATGAAACACAGATTATCCCACGAATAGATAACTACCCTGAACCAGACGATGTGGGCATAATCAGAGTCACGGCAAGGCTCTTTGGCCAAGATGATAACTCGACGTTCACGGTTCTGTCGCTTGCAAGAGACTTCATCGCGAACGACGAGTGTAAAAGCAAAGAAGACTTGAACTACTTCTTGTTGGAAGCCGGAATCAATGAAGATGTTATCAGTGATGCGATAATTGTTTATGTTGATGAGGTAACTTGCCCTGCAAGTATCGAGTACTCTCCTGGATGTGCTTTGAAAGTTCGGTTGGATCTTATTCCTGATTATCTCGATGATGATGATGACACTGAGATTCAAGAAGCTGCTCAAGTCTCGTTTGATGAGACTAGCAGTATCTGGTTTCGACCAGCTAGCAAGCTCGTTGTCAAGTCGCTAACCAGAAAAATATACAACAAGAAGATTAAAAAGGAAAAGAAGAAGATGGTTAGCTTGGAAGAGTGCAGGATCTGTTTGCAAGACTTTAACAATGGAGGAATGGTTGTGACTTTATCATGTGGACATGAGTTTGACGATGAGTGTATCGTAAAGTGGTTTGAGACCAGTCATGTTTGTCCGTTGTGTCGTCTCGAGTTGCCATGTCAAGATGAACTATAGCATGTCAAGATTGTAGGGTTGAACTTCGGTTACTTATTGTAATAAATCAGTGTTAAATATCTTTTTCCATCCGAGATCCTTTTGTTTTGTTGTTTTGAGTGTTCTTTATATAGTATCAACATACCATGTTTTGCAACACCTGGCCAACATCAACATATCTATTCTATTAAAACAGCAGCATGACCAATTGATATTTGTTTGGTCCAATTTAAAAATATAACTGCAATGAATTGATTAAATAGAGTATATTTTTATTTGTCGTGATATGTTAATAACTGCAACGATCCATGTTTTTGTAACTGCATTGAACTGATTAAATATAATTATTATCTGTAGTGATATAACTGCATGGAACCATATTTTTATAACGGCATCAAACTGAATAACTGCATAGACTATTTGTACACTTCGTAAGTTGGAGTATCTTTACAGTTATATCATTGACATATCTTTTTATAATGATATGTTAATTGTTTCTCATAACTCGGTTAAAAAGTATAAAATGTAATTATTAAATTATACACTTTATATTTGTTAAGAAATACAAACGAAAACACTTATAGTAGTTTTACTTTTTATTTTCACCCCTAATACTACGAAAGAAAATATATATACTCTTTCCGTTCCCAAAAGATCCATGTTTTAGTATTTTCATATTTTTTTAATAAAACATATTAAAACTTAGCTATAAGTGCATAGTTTTTTATAATTTTATAATTTTTCTATTTTTAAACCAATAAGATTTTTAAAAATACAATTAATGTTTTTCAATTTCTCATTATTAGTTGACAAAAATTGCATTGAAAATATAGAATATGTATCTTTTTGAAACATTTTTTTATTTAGAATATAGATCTTTTAGGAACAAGGAAAGTACTATTTTCACCGATTATTACATCATAATATCTAACTATAACAAACTTTGATATATTTTTCAAAAATCATTATCACACTACAGTACACATAACTTATATTTCAATCCAAAAAATTGAGACTTATACAATCAGACATTAATTTAATCAAATTTGAAATATTCTACACAAACATTAAGTTTATCGATTAACAAAACACGTGATGTTAAAATACAGTTTAACGGGGTTTAGTGAATTTTTAATTGAAATAAATATTCATATAAACTCATTTAGTACAATAGGTTGTTCAATTAATTTTTTTATATTAAATATGATCTTACTTCAAGTTAGTGAAGACCATATTAACCATATATATGGTTGAAAACTTTAGAAATAAATTTTAAAAATAATTTCTGAAATGTGTATGGCGCAAGTGTATAGTTATGCAACTTTACATATTTAATATAGTTACTAAAAATATTAAATTAAATTAATATTAAACATAAATATGATTAAAAGCTCAAATAGAAAATATTAAGTTTTTCAAAAAAAATCAAAACAAAAAATATACTCATCCTTTCAAAGAGCGGGTTAGAATCTATTAATTATGTTAAAACTGTTTTTTGCTTTTTGATTTTTACACGAGTCTAACAATAATGGTATATAAAATAAATACTATTAAATTAAGAACATGACCTATTCATAGGTGTGGTTTAACTATTTTAATAAAGTTATAAAAAAATTATTAATTATCTAAAAAAATATTATACAAAGAAAAACACAGATATAACTAAAAACACAAATATAAAAACTAAAACTTTTAAAAAATATAAAACAAAAATATACCCGCCCTTTTAAGGGCGGGTCAGAATCTAGTAAACTATATATCACAAGCTCTCATACATACTACAACCTTATACACGTACAGACACTCTCTCTCTCTCTCTCTCTCTCTCTCTCTCTCTCTCTCTCTCTCTATATATATATATATATATATATATATACATATGGACATTATAGCAATGACTGAAAGTCTGAAACTAGTCCTTGTTCAGACATAAGTCCAGTCATCATCCTAGAATAGATTACATACATGAGCGCTCTCTTGAGTTAGTTCGGTTGCTGCAATCACCAAAGATAAAGAGACATTACTTTTGGTGGATCATATAGCCATAGATATTTCCAATGTAAGGTGTGAAACACAAACCTGGTTGTAAGAAGTTTGACCAAACATTGAACCTGAAACCCAATTTTGATGATGATGATGAAGATCAGTGGCAAACATGGGTTGATCAAGAGGGATTTGAAAGCAACTACTACTACTAGCTGTTGGATCAAACATTGATGAAGGATCTTGTTGTTGTTGCAAGTTTTTAAATGCCATTTCAGTTTTTATCTCATTCTCTTGATCTTCTTCCATTCCAAGAGTAGTACCAAATGGTGTAGGATACGAATATTCCTCCCCAATTTGTTGTAAACCCAAGAAACCATTTCCTTGTTGTCCTAACAGCTCAAACTGTTGTCCAGGGTTGATGCATTTCTGATCTTCTTGTTTTACAGACTCAAAGAAGCAGTTTGTGTAAACCGGAATCGAACCATCCATCTCTCTGTTTTCAATTCAGTAGAGCATGACTTAGAGAGCATAGTCTGGAAGTGAATAATTTCTATATACTGTAACTTAGGACTCTTACCTATGAGGAATAAAGCTGGAATCACCAGGTAATATTGTTTGCTGGTTATCTTTATCAGGAAGCCAAGACATGGAGTGAGCTTCTTGCATACTATTATTATCTCCCATCGCCAAAGGCAATATCCCGCTGTGAAACTGCAGTTTAAAGGCTTTGACCTGGTTAAGAAGTTGTCCTCATGAAGACAGTGAGTGAGAGAGGGGAAAGAGAACTAATAGTTTTAACCTGTGTTGTTGTACATTCGATTGGCAAAAGCTGGTTCTTTCCGTGATGTTCCTGCAAAGTAAAGGAAACCGTTTTTGTAACTGATGTTCATATGATTGAGTTGAAAGGAAAATAAAAATAACACACCTTGTGAAACTGGATTCTTTCAATAGATTTCCTCAATGATTCTTCCAATAAAGTGAGGTGCTCAGTGTTTTCTATTCTATCAATGTTCGTCCAACAACTGAAATTCATAAGAAGAAAAAGAAGATTCAAATAATGACTGAAACAAGATATCAAGTTAGTTAAAAACTGAAGAAAGTATAATATTTCCACACCTTAGCCTCCTATGACACTCCATAAGCTGAGCTTGGAAAATGGCCACTTGGTTACTTAGACTCTGTCGTGGGGTGGGGGGTAAAAGGTAACAAAAACTTAAGAAAGTCTAACAAAATTCAAGAACTGATGATGGTTGATACATACCTCAATAGTTTGATTCCTGCAGGATAAAGAGAAGACACCATCTCAGAGGCTTATAAATGACAAAAAAATGGTTAGTAGTTATAAGAAGACATAGCAAGTACCTTGCTCCTAAAAACTCAGGTATGTTTATATCATGATCAAGCTTCTTAAAGGTCTTCTTCAATGCCTGTAATTGAGCAAAAACAAATAAGCTCAGAGTTTTGTCAAACAAAACAAAAAAATAAGTTGATGAGAGAGGAAGAAATGCAGTGAGGTTTGTTCTTTACTTCAAGGCTCTCCAGCTTCCTGTTTATGTCAAAAAAACACACACAAAACTTTATTTTAGGAATATTCTATAAACATATTAGATTTCATTCTATAAACATATTAGATTTCATTCTAAAAATGTACGATTTGTTATGTGTCAAATTATTTGACGTATCCAAACTTTTATGCAGAATATAGTGACTTTTTACTTTATCTACCCTTGCATTAATAGTTATGATCGAGAGCAATTGTATATCAAAACAATGATAAACAATTTGCTTAATTTGTGTGCAATCCTCTAAAACATCAACTAAATAAAAGACATAGGGAGTAATGACTAAATCTATGAGTAATTAATGTGTTAATGGCAAAAGATGTAATAAAATACATAAAAAGGAGTTAATAAATATATGCGGAATTATTATTTGAAAGACAAATAATGATGTAATTAGGATGGGTGAAGAAAATGTAAAAGCTGTAATAAAATATTTTAAACATGTAACTTTTGTACTTCTATTTTAATAATATATATATATATATAAAGTTTAAAAATAATTAAAAAGTGATTCAAAATATATGAATAAGTAAATATATGTACTATGAATAATTACAGAAAATACATTTGAGATTATGTGGTGAAATGGTTATCTATATTTTAGGAATAATCTAAAAACACATTAGATTACCTTCTAAAATGTATATTTTGTCTAAAAATAAATAAATTATTTAGAATAGCGAATTATTAACCATTTGATTAACATAATTAAAAAGAGTCAGTAAATCAATTATTAATTATTTGGAATAACGAATTATGTAATTTTTATGCTTGTTTTAAACGAAAAAAAGAATTAATGATGAAATCTATGAGTAGTTAATAACTTAATATGTTAATGACAAAAACTAGAATAAAATATATAAAAAGAGAATTCATAAATATATGTCAAATTATTATGGTAAAGACTATTAGTGAAGTAGTTAAGATGATTGAAAAATGTAAAAACTGTAATAAAACAACTTAAAATTGGTAAATTGTGTTTTGTATTTCTGTTTTAATAAGATAAAATATTTAAAGCTTAAAAATTATTACAAATTATGGATAAGTAAGTATTTTTATTATGAATAATTACAGAATCTACATATGAGATTATGTGGTGTACTGGTTATCTATATTTTAGGAATATTCTATAAACATATTAGATTGCCTTCTAAAATGAATAGTTTGTTTAAATATAAATTAATTCGTTCAAACAGCGAATTATAAACCGTTTGATTTAAATATTTAAATTTTAGTGAGTAGTCGAAATATTAATTAGTTAGAATAACGAACTAGGTAAAAAAATTTCTGTTTTTTTCAATGATAAAAATAATTAATGATGAAATCTATGAATAGTTAATATGTTAATGAAAAAACTGAAATAAATACATAAAAGAGAGTTAATAAATATCTGCCAAAATTAGTATGGTAAATACAATTAATAACTAGTTAAAAACCGCAATAAAACATTTTAAAACCGGTAAATTTTAATTTGTACTTGTTTTTAATAAGATAGAAGATAAATAGATGTCTTTAATTTCAACGTGTGTCTTTATGATTTCATAGCTATTGCAAAACGCAAAGATAAAGAAAGTGAAAACGGAAATTGTTAATCTCTTATTTGTTAAAAAAAAGAGAAATGTTTACTCGTCTTAAAAAGAAAGGAAATTGCTAGGTTATACTGAAAAATACAGTTCTGTCACCGACTAAAAAGATCTAATAAACATAGGGGCGACTTAACAATATAAAGGATTCTTGGGCGAAAAAAATTTTTAGTTCTCTATAATTAATTAATTTTAATTTTATCATCATAATATTATTAAAGTATATAAAACTTATCTAAAATTATTAATTTATTTGTATTTTGTAAATATAAAAAAAAAACAGACTATTATGTCTTTTAAATATTGTGTAAATATGAGATTGTAAGTGGAAAAAGAAAAGTTAGACCCTTGCTGTCATAAAAAAAAAAAAAAAAAAATCTGGGTCCTTTATAGTACTAAATTTGCTTGATTTTAGGTGGGCCCGTGCGATTCCACTGTTTGCCCTCCTACCTAAGCATTGGAGAAACAGTCTGGTCCTTGTGTTATAAATATAAGTAACCCTGTAGGCTAGAGCAAATCAGCAACAACAAAAAGCTTTTAACTCTCTTTCGCCTACTGATATTGCTTCCGTAAGTAGTCATGAAACACAAACTATCCCACGAAATCGATAACTACCCTGAATCAGACGATGCGGGCACACTCAGAGTCACGGCTAAGATCTTTGGCCAAGATGATAACTCGACATTCACGACTCTGTCCCTTGCCAAAGACTTCTTAGATGATGAGAACGAAGAGTGTAAAAGCAAAGAAGACTTGAACTACTTCTTGTTGGAAGCCGGAATCACCGAAGATGTTATCTATAATGCGATATTGGAGCTAATTGTTTATGTTGATGAGGTAACATGCCCTGAAAGTATCGAGTACTCTCCTGGCTGTGCTTTGAAAGTTCAGTTGGATCTTGTTCCTGATCATCTCGATGATGATGATGATGACTCTGAGATTCAAGAAGCTGCTCAAGTCTCGTTTGATGATACTAGCAATATCCGGTTTCGACCAGCTAGCAAGCTCGTGGTCAAGTCGCTACCCAGGAAAGTATACAAGAAGAAGAACGAGAACAAGAAGATGGTTAGCTTGGAAGAGTGCAGGATTTGTTTGCAAGAGTTTAGCAATGGAGGAATGGTTGTGACTTTATCATGTGGACATGAGTTTGACGATGAGTGTATCGTAAAGTGGTTTGAGACCAGTCATGTTTGTCCATTGTGTCGTCTCGAGTTACCTTGTCAAGATGATGAACTATAGCATGTCAAGATTGTTGGGTTGAACTCCGATTGCTTATTGTAATACATCATTGTTTAAATATCATTTAAATCTGATATTGTTGTTTTGTTACTTCAGAGTATGTTTTTATGTAGTATCAACATACCATCTTTTGTTGTCTCAAACACCTGGCCAACATCAACATAGGAACAATATATAATCATTATCATTTATACAAAATATAAGGTTCCTAGACAACATCTTTTACATGCAAAATGCCTAAAACTCCCCTGAGTACATGATACAAGCTCTCATACATACTAACACATTATACAGGTACACACTCTATTATACATTCAAACTAGTCCTTCTTAAGATGTAAGTCCAATCATCATCTATAGAATAGATTACAAACTTGAGCCCTCTCTTGAGTTAGTTTGGTTGCTGCAATCACCAAGGATACATAGACATGTTCATTTTAGTGGATCATATATCTAGATAGTTTCAATGGAAGGTGTGAAAAACGCAAAACCTGGTTGTAAGAAGTTTGACCCAAACATTGAATCTGAAACCCAATTTTGATGATGATGATCAGTGGCAAACATGGGTTGATCATGAGGGATTTGAAAGCAACTACTACTACTAGCTGTTGGATCAAACATTGATGAAGGATCTTGTTGTTGTTGCAAGTTGTTCAATTCCATTTCAGTTTTTCTCTCCTCTTGACCTTCTTCCATTCCAAGAGTAGTACCAAATGTGTAGGATACAAATATTCTTCCCCAATATATTCGAAACCCAAACAACCATCTCCTTGCTGTTCAAACTGCTCAAATTTTTGTCCAGGTTTGTTGCATTTCTGATCTTCTTGTTTTACAGACTCAAAGAAGCAGTCTGAGTAAACAGTAAACGAACCATCAATCTCTTTGTTTTCAGTTCAAGCATGACTTGAGAGAGCATTTTTGGAAGTGAATAGTAACTATATACTGTGACTTGAACTCTTACCTATTAGGAAGAAAGCTGAAATCACCATGTAATATTGTTTGCTGGTTACTGTTATCAGGAAGCCAAGTCATGGAGTGAGCTTCTTGCATGGCATTATTACCTCCCATCACCAAGGGCAACTGTATCCTGCTTTGAAACTGCAGTTTTAAAGCTTTGGTCTTGTTCAGAAATTGTCCTCATGAAGACAGAGAGTGTGTGAGAATATAAAGGTCTCACATCGAGGATTTGAGTGGGACATAAATAATATATAAATGACTTGAACCAATCCACCTACTGCCAATTGGTTTAGGTTGGAAGCCCAAAAAAGTGAGAGATGGGGAGAGAGAACAAATGGTTTTAACCTGTGTGGTTATACATTCTATTGGCAAAAGTTGGTTCTTTCCATAATGTTCCTGCAAAGTGAAGAAACCCACTGATGCTCATATGATTGAGTTGAAAGGAGACTAAATTTTATACACCTTGTGAAATTGTACTTTTTCAATAGATTTCCTCAATGATTCTTCCAAAAAAGTGAGGTGCTCAGCGTTTTCTATTTTATTGATGTTTGTCCAACAACTGAAAACAGCCACCATAAGAAGAAGAAGACTCAAATATGACTGAAACTAGATTTCAAGATAGTTGAAAAACTAAAGAAAGTATAATATTTTCACACCTTAGGCCTTAGACTCCTATGAAACTCCATAAGCTGAGCTTGGAAAATGGCTACGTGGTTACTTCGACCCTGTCGCGGTGGTAAAGGTAACAAAAACTTTAGCAATCTGACTCAGAGAGCTTTAAAAGTATCTAACAAAATTCAAGAAACCATGATGGTTGATACATACCTTGATAGTTTGATTCCTGCAACATAAAGAGAAGACACCATATCAGAGGCTTATTAACGACAAAAGTATGGTATATGAAGTCATAGCAAGTACCTTGCTCCTAAAAACTCATGTATGTTTACATCATGATCAAGCTTCTTAAAAGTCTTCTTTAATGCCTGCAGTGGAGAAAATAGAATTAGGCTCAGATATGAAACAAAAACGTTCATGTGAAAGGAAGTAATAGGTTTATTCTTTACTTCAAGGCTCTCCAGCTTCCTGTTATGTCAAAAAACCCAACACTTTATTTTAGTTCAATAACACAAATTACATGATAGGGTTGAGAGTAATCATGGTTCCTACCTAACTCTTTATGGTTTTTAATGAAAGTTCGTGTACAAAAAAAAAGGGTTGAGAGTAATCTATAGTTACATAATAATGCTTATGTACCTTTTTGTCCTTTCTTATGGAGTTATTTGAGCAAACTAAGAAATAACCTCTTCAATGCATTTATATCATTTATATTTCAATTTGTTTTTTGTTTTTATGATTTCACTAGGTGTTTTGCCCGCATATGCGGGCTTAATCGTTTTACAAATATTTACTAGTTTATTTTTTATTAATTCAAAACCCAGCATAATAACTTATTATTTATGTTTTCGAAAAAATTAAATCAAACATATATATATATATATATGAAAAAAATCTAATTAAATATATATGTTTAATTAAAATTTATTAAAGATAACATTGACTTTAACCACTGAATTTATTATAATTGTTTAATAGTTTATTTTTAAATTTTATAATTGAAAAATATGTTTTAAGATAACAACACAATATATAAGAATTATCTTATTTTTAAAAAAGATAATATTATTAATAAAAATTCGTTTTTGATTATATAATTAATTATATATAAAATTCATTAAGTGTATTATAGATATTAACAGCTCTAACTTTTAACGTGAGAGCTCGATTCCAATAATTTACTTCGCAAATAATAATATAGTTAATTAAAATTTATTAAAGATAACATTGACTTTAACCACTGAATTTATTATAATTGTTTTATAGTTTATTTTTAAATTTTATAATTGAAAAATATGTTTTAAGATAACAACACAATATACAACAATTTATCTTATTTTTTAAGAAGTTAATATTATAATAAAAATTCGTTTTTGATTATATAATTAATAATATATAAAATTCATTAATGGTATTATAGATATTAACTGCTCTAACTTTTAACGTGAGAGTTCGATTCCAAAAATTTACTTCGCAAATAATTGTATAGATATAGATTCCTATTTGTCCTTTGTTTTTTTTTTTTTTATGATTTCTTTCCTGTTTACCTTGAAAAGAAAAAAGGAAATTAGTAAACAAAATACTACTAGGTCACCGACTAAAAAGGTTAGATGAATACTAGTCCTTGTGTTATAAATATAAGTCACCCTAGAACAAACCAAGTTCATCGATTCAGTTTCTTTTTTCAGAGCGACTATCAAAAAGAAAAAAAAGCGTTTAACTCTGTGTTTTCGACTGACATTTGCTTTCGTAAGTAGTCATGAAACACAGATTATCCCACGAAATAGATAACTACCCTGAACCAGACGATGTGGGCATAATCAGAGTCACGGCAAGGCTCTTTGGCCAAGATGATAACTCGACGTTCACGGTTCTGTCGCTTGCAAGAGACTTCATCGCGAACGACGAGTGTAAAAGCAAAGAAGACTTGAACTACTTCTTGTTGGAAGCCGGAATCAATGAAGATGTTATCAGTAATGCGATATTGGAGCTAATTGTTTATGTTGATGAGGTAACTTGCCCTGCAAGTATCGAATACTCTCCTGGATGTGCTTTGAAAGTTCGGTTGGATCTTATTCCTGATTATCTCGATGATGATGATGACACTGTGATGAGGACCTAAAGTCAGTAGCTGGACCACCAACTCATGAGATCAACCATACAAGCTACATTGGAGCCAGCAGCGACATAGGTGCACTCAAAGAAGGATATCTTTGCAACCATAAGGAATTTAACCGTGAAACCAGTTTCTATAGATTCTCAACTCAACCAGAGCACGCAGCGAATTGGTTTCATACCAAAAAGAGTAATGGTTTAGGAGATATGCCAGTTACAAGTCAGACTATCTACACTACATCCGAATTGGTTCTAATTAAGGAAAGTAATTCTTTGCTTAAGGAATGTGCAACTCAAACTCACGTGTGGAAACCAGGAGATTATTCATTACATCTAAGAGCAGTGGGAGAGTTTCTACCATGCACCAGCAGCCACATGATCAAGATGAATCCCTTATTTGTCAACTTACCTTACATGGATGCATTCACACTTGGAGTTATTGAAGACCAACGGCTCTTTCCCCTTCTCTTCAGGCACGACTTAGAGACTATCCAGAAATCAAAGGAGATCCCAAGGATGCATTTCTTTCTTCCCAAACTCACAAGATACAAGGAGAGAAGAAAACTTCCATACATGGACAGATTCTGCACCAACTTAGTCCAACGGCTAGTTTTTCACTTATTATTTCTTTCCAAGTTATTCCTTTAGGCATTTGTGTTCTTTTCTATTTAAACTGAGCTAAGTCTCATTTGTAAAGCACCCTTGCACGAAATTAATAAAGTATTATTCAGTTTACAAAGTTTGTCTTTGTTTTGTTCAATTAGTCTTTAGGTGGATTCCTTTAGATTTCTTGTCCGTTTGCTTGTCTCCTTAGTTTGTGGATTCATTCTAGGATACAAGTGTAGGTCTCTGTCTTTGTGTGGATTCACATAGGCTCAGGCTTCTGGTCTTATCAAAGGGATATTTCCGCAACCCTTTGTGGCGACAATCGACCCATTCAAGCTTGACAACTCTTGTTGCCTTGTGATCTAGCCTTTGTTAGCTTAGGCTTGTATCATTTTTTGGTATCAGAGCTTCAAAAGCTCCTATCTATCAGGTTATATCTATCCTTGTCTCTATTCATTTGCATTTGTTTATTTGTTTCATCTCTTTTGCATTTGTTTCATTTATAAAATCATATAAAAAAAAAACCATAAAAATTGTTTGCAATTTCTGTCCATTTTTGCATTTGCTTGTTCTTGGTGTTAAAACCAGGGAGGCACGACAAAGATGACCATTTACTTTCTTTGATTCATATAAATTTGAAAAGCCAAAAGAAATCGTGTTTGCATTAGTTGTTTCCTTAGTTTCCATTTCGGTTTATTCACTTACTATAAAAAAAAAGGTCAATTTTGTTTCTTGCTTCTTTTAAATTCTAAAAATTATAAAACCAGAATAAAAAGTTAATTTCATTGTCTTAGTTTATATATTTCGTGTTTCCATTAAAAAAAAAAGTGAATTCTTTTTCATTTGTTTTAATTTTCCAAAAAAAAAAATAAATAAATAAAATAAAAACAAGGAGATACTAAGTTTCCATTTTTCTTTGTTCTTTCTTATTCTTCTTTCCTTTCTTTTGCTAAGCCACGACTTAATTCCTTTTTCTTCTGTTTGTGCAAGGCAAACTCTGAGAAAAGATAGAGAAGACGCCAATGGAGGATTACTCAGAAGAAGAGGCTGAAGAATACAACACGTCTGAGGTAGATTGGGGAGAAGAAGCTGACCAGGATTGTTGGGACGATGGAGATGACCACACTGAAGGTCAATGGTGCGCAGACTCTGTTCCAGAGTATGTCCCAAACGATGAACAAGAATACCCAGAGGTGGAACCAGAATCAATGGACCGGTATTCAACTTGCTATGGTCCCAAATCCCAACTCATCTATGAGGATAGTTCTGAAGGGAAATATTATTCTCAAGCGTGTCCTAGAAGAGAAAAGACCACCGTGGCTGCACCATCAAGATCTTATCATGGGAGTCTATCAAGACATGCTCACAGCAAGCCATGGAACTACAATGGAGATCAGTTTTATCAGAATCGCTTGGCTGCACCATCTATACATTTTTCTGGTCATAAGCAAGGACCAAGTGCATATCTAAGGTGGGAGGACGACATGGAGCAATGGTTTATAGCTTGGAGAATTCCAGAGAAGCTAAAGCTAACTTATGCGAAGGATACCTTAACCGGAGAGGCATACAATTGGTGGAGTCAGCTAGATGCTGATAGGATCTATTTCAATGATCCGGCTTTTACTTGGAAAGAGGTTAAGATGCTCATGTATGGTGAGTTTGTGAAGAAGGCAAAATACATTCAGAAGGTGTCCACAAGGAGATTAATAAAGCACCAAGTCTTGCAACCCACAGTTCAGAGAGAAGTTGTTTCCCAAAGACAAAGTTCAAGGCCAGTGCATCCACCTCAAGTCAAACGAAACCAAGGTGAGCACTCTAACTCTTTAAAACCATCTGAGGTTATTTGTTATAGGTGTCAAGGCAAGGGCCATCTAGCAAAGGAGTGTCCCACAAAACGAGTTGTGAAGTCAGTACTATCTGAAGCAAAAGAAACAAACTTGGAGGTAAGTGATTCCGATACTAGAATTGATGATTCCTTTTCTAGAATGGATAAACATATTGATGATCTTATCAACTTGATTAAAGCTAGATCTACTTCTGTTTCTAGTAATTCCATGACTGTCTTAACACACTTGTCTAGCGCCCAAAAGGTTGAAAGTATTTCAGGTACTAACATAGAAATCAAGGAACAAGAACCCAACCTTGCTGCGCAATCAAGTCCAACACTTGATAAGGTGATTTCTGAACTTAAAGTGAATAATATTACTTATCAAAACACTGGTATGATGCACTTGCACTCTGTCCAGAATGTTGATGAAGGTCTAGGTAATGAGGAGACACGTACAGAAGCTAAACAACAAGAGAATAATGAGCAATCTACCCTAGAGACCTCTACACCAGCTGATCATGCTTTAGAGGTAGTAAATACCAAAGCTGAATCAATGCAAGATAACCAGGTAAGTGAAGCTCTAAATCTTACTCAATATTATTTTTTTGAATCGTCCACTTCAAGTATGAAACACTTGCTCTTGCCCATAAGTGATGATTCAGATATAGGTACAATGGAGAAGCATCCAGAACCAAACTCACAACCTTACACCCAAGCAGTGGTCAATGGAGAAACCAATTGTGAAATAGGAGATTTCGAAAAGGAGACCATGATCCTTCCAAGGGAAATCATAGACCGACCATGGAAAGGGGGCATAGCTTCCCTACTGATCAAAGAAGAACCACCAGTTGGACAATGCATCACAAAACCGTGCATATACCAGGGTAAGACCATAGCCTCCCAAATTAGAATGAAACCTAACTTGCTCTATCTTGGTGCAGGTAAATTGGTTTTGAGGACAAAACCTTTTGAAGAGGGAGGGAATGATGAGGACCTAAAGTCAGTAGCTGGACCACCAACTCATGAGATCAACCATACAAGCTACATTGGAGCCAGCAGCGACATAGGTGCACTCAAAGAAGGATATCTTTGCAACCATAAGGAATTTAACCGTGAAACCAGTTTCTATAGATTCTCAACTCAACCAGAGCATGCAGCGAATTGGTTTCATACCAAAAAGAGTAATGGTTTAGGAGATATGCCAGTTACAAGTCAGACTATCTACACTACATCCGAATTGGTTCTAATTAAGGAAAGTAATTCTTTGCTTAAGGAGTGTGCAACTCAAACTCACGTGTGGAAACCAGGAGATTATTCATTACATCTAAGAGCAGTGGGAGAGTTTCTACCATGCACCAGCAGCCACATGATCAAGATGAATCCCTTATTTGTCAACTTACCTTACATGGATGCATTCACACTTGGAGTTATTGAAGACCAACGGCTCTTTCCCCTTCTCTTCAGGCACGACTTAGAGACTATCCAGACATCAAAGGCGATCCCAAGGATGCATTTCTTTCTTCCCAAACTCACAAGATACAAGGAGAGAAGAAAACTTCCATACATGGACAGATTCTGCACCAACTTAGTCCAACGGCTAGTTTTTCACTTATTATTTCTTTCCAAGTTATTCCTTTAGGCATTTGTGTTCTTTTCTATTTAAACTGAGCTAAGTCTCATTTGTAAAGCACCCTTGCACGAAATTAATAAAGTATTATTCAGTTTACAAAGTTTGTCTTTGTTTTGTTCAATTAGTCTTTAGGTGGATTCCTTTAGATTTCTTGTCCGTTTGCTTGTCTCCTTAGTTTGTGGATTCATTCTAGGATACAAGTGTAGGTCTCTGTCTTTGTGTGGATTCACATAGGCTCAGGCTTCTGGTCTTATCAAAGGGATATTTCCGCAACCCTTTGTGGCGACAATCGACCCATTCAAGCTTGACAACTCTAGTTGCCTTGTGATCTAGCCTTTGTTAGCTTAGGCTTGTATCACACTGAGATTCAAGAAGCTGCTCAAGTCTCGTTTGATGAGAATAGCAGTATCTGGTTTCGACCAGCTAGCAAGCTCATTGTCAAGTCGCTAACCAGAAAAATATACAACAAGAAGATTAAAAAGGAAAAGAAGAAGATGGTTAGCTTGGAAGAGTGCAGGATCTGTTTGCAAGACTTTAACAATGGAGGAATGGTTGTGACTTTATCATGTGGACATGAGTTTGACGATGAGTGTATCGTAAAGTGGTTTGAGACCAGTCATGTTTGTCCGCTGTGTCGTCTCGAGTTGCCATGTCAAGATGAACTATAGCATGTCAAGATTGTAGGGTTGAACTTCGGTTACTTATTGTAATAAATCAGTGTTAAATATCTTTTTCCATCCGAGATCCTTTTGTTTTGTTGTTTTGAGTGTTCTTTATATAGTATCAACATACCATGTTTTGCAACACCTGGCCAACATCAACATATAAACTATATATCACAAGTTCTCATACATACTACAACCTTATACACGTACAGACACTCTCTCTCTCTCTCTCTCTATATATATATATATATATATATATACATATGGACATTATAGCAATGACTGAAAGTCTGATACTAGTCCTTGTTCAGACATAAGTCCAGTCATCATCCTAGAATAGATTACATACATGAGCGCTCTCTTGAGTTAGTTCGGTTGCTGCAATCACCAAAGATAAAGAGACATTACTTTTGGTGGATCATATAGCCATAGATATTTCCAATGTAAGGTGTGAAACACAAACCTGGTTGTAAGAAGTTTGACCAAACATTGAACCTGAAACCCAATTTTGATGATGATGATGAAGATCAGTGGCAAACATGGGTTGATCAAGAGGGATTTGAAAGCAACTACTACTACTAGCTGTTGGATCAAACATTGATGAAGGATCTTGTTGTTGTTGCAAGTTTTTAAATTCCATTTCAGTTTTTATCTCATTCTCTTGATCTTCTTCCATTCCAAGAGTAGTACCAAATGGTGTAGGATACGAATATTCCTCCCCAATTTGTTGTAAACCCAAGAAACCATTTCCTTGTTGTCCTAACAGCTCAAACTGTTGTCCAGGGTTGATGCATTTCTGATATTCTTGTTTTACAGACTCAAAGAAGCAGTTTGTGTAAACCGGAATCGAACCATCCATCTCTCTGTTTTCAATTCAGTAGAGCATGACTTAGAGAGCATAGTCTGGAAGTGAATAATTTCTATATACTGTAACTTAGGACTCTTACCTATGAGGAATAAAGCTGGAATCACCAGGTAATATTGTTTGCTGGTTATCTTTATCAGGAAGCCAAGACATGGAGTGAGCTTCTTGCATACTATTATTATCTCCCATCGCCAAAGGCAATATCCCGCTGTGAAACTGCAGTTTAAAGGCTTTGACCTGGTTAAGAAGTTGTCCTCATGAAGACAGTGAGTGAGAGAGGGGAAAGAGAACTAATAGTTTTAACCTGTGTTGTTGTACATTCGATTGGCAAAAGCTGGTTCTTTCCGTGATGTTCCTGCAAAGTAAAGGAAACCGTTTTTGTAACTGATGTTCATATGATTGAGTTGAAAGGAAAATAAAAATAACACACCTTGTGAAACTGGATTCTTTCTATAGATTTCCTCAATGATTCTTCCAATAAAGTGAGGTGCTCAGTGTTTTCTATTCTATCAATGTTCGTCCAACAACTGAAATTCATAAGAAGAAAAAGAAGATTCAAATAATGACTGAAACAAGATATCAAGTTAGTTAAAAACTGACGAAAGTATAATATTTCCACACCTTAGCCTCCTATGACACTCCATAAGCTGAGCTTGGAAAATGGCTACTTGGTTACTTAGACTCTGTCGTGGGGTGGGGGGTAAAAGGTAACAAAAACTTAAGAAAGTCTAACAAAATTCAAGAACTGATGATGGTTGATACATACCTCAATAGTTTGATTCCTGCAGGATAAAGAGAAGACACCATCTCAGAGGCTTATAAATGACAAAAAAAATGGTTAGTAGTTATAAGAAGACATAGCAAGTACCTTGCTCCTAAAAACTCAGGTATGTTTATATCATGATCAAGCTTCTTAAAGGTCTTCTTCAATGCCTGTAATTGAGCAAAAACAAATAAGCTCAGAGTTTTGTCAAACAAAACAAAAAAATAAGTTGATGAGAGAGGAAGAAATGCAGTGAGGTTTGTTCTTTACTTCAAGGCTCTCCAGCTTCCTGTTTATGTCAAAAAAACACACACAAAACTTTATTTTAGGAATATTCTATAAACATATTAGATTTCATTCTATAAACATATTAGATGTCATTCTAAAAATGTACGATTTGTTATGTGTCAAATTATTTGACGTATCCAAACTTTTATGCAGAATATAGTGACTTTTTACTTTATCTACCCTTGCATTAATAGTTATGATGGAGAGCAATTGTATATTAAAACAATGATAAACAATTTGCTTAATTTGTGTGCAATCCTCTAAAACATCAACTACATAAAAACATAGGGAGTAATGACTAAATCAATGAGTAATTAATGTGTTAATGGCAAAAGATGTAATAAAATACATAAAAAGGAGTTAATAAATATATGCGGAATTATTATTTGAAAGACAAATAATGATGTAATTAGGATGGGTGAAGAAAATGTAAAAGCTGTAATAAAATATTTTAAACATGTAACTTTTGTACTTCTATTTTAATAATATATATATATATATATAAAGTTTAAAAATAATTAAAAAGTGATTCAAAATATATGAATAAGTAAATATATGTACTATGAATAATTACAGAAAATACATTTGAGATTATGTGGTGAAATGGTTATCTATATTTTAGGAATAATCTAAAAACACATTAGATTACCTTCTAAAATGTATATTTTGTCTAAAAATAAATAAATTATTTAGAATAGCGAATTATTAACCATTTGATTAACATAATAAAAAAGAGTCAGTAAATCAATTATTAATTATTTGGAATAACGAATTATGTAATTTTTATGCTTGTTTTAAACGACAAAAAGAATTAATGATGAAATCTATGAGTAGTTAATAACTTAATATGTTAATGACAAAAACTAGAATAAAATATATAAAAAGAGAATTCATAAATATATGTCAAATTATTATGGTAAAGACTATTAGTGAAGTAGTTAAGATGATTGAAAAATGTAAAAACTGTAATAAAACAACTTAAAATTGGTAAATTGTGTTTTGTATTTCTGTTTTAATAAGATAAAATATTTAAAGCTTAAAAATTATTACAAATTATGGATAAGTAAGTATTTTTATTATGAATAATTACAGAATCTACATATGAGATTATGTGGTGTACTGGTTATCTATATTTTAGGAATATTCTATAAACATATTAGATTGCCTTCTAAAATGAATAGTTTGTTTAAATATAAATTAATTCGTTCAAACCGCGAATTATAAACCGTTTGATTTAAATATTTAAATTTTAGTGAGTAGTCGAAATATTAATTAGTTAGAATAACGAACTAGGTAAAAAAATTTCTGTTTTTTTCAATGATAAAAATAATTAATGATGAAATCTATGAATAGTTAATATGTTAATGACAAAACTGAAATAAATACATAAAAGAGAGTTAATAAATATCTGCCAAAATTAGTATGGTAAATACAATTAATAACTAGTTAAAAACCGCAATAAAACATTTTAAAACCGGTAAATTTTAATTTGTACTTTTTTTTAATAAGATAGAATATAAATAGATGTCTTTAATTTCAACGTGTGTCTTTATGATTTCATAGCTATTGCAAAACGCAAAGATAAAGAAAGTGAAAACGGAAATTGTTAATCTCTTATTTGTTAAAAAAATGAGAAATGTTTACTCCTCTTAAAAAGAAAGGAAATTGCTAGGTTATACTGAAAAAATACAGTTCTGTCACCGACTAAAAAGATCTAATAAACATAGGGGCGACTTAACAATATAAAGGATTCTTGGGCGAAAACAATTTTTAGTTCTCTATAATTAATTAATTTTAATTTTATCATCATAATATTATTAAAGTATATAAAACTTATCTAACATTATTAATTTATTTGTATTTTGTAAATATAAAAAAACAGACTATTATGTCTTTTAAATATTGTGTAAATATGAGATTGTAAGTGGAAAAAGAAAAGTTAGACCCTTGCTGTCATAAAAAAGAAAAAAAAAATCTGGGTCCTTTATAATACTAAATTTGCTTGATTTTAGGTGGGCCCGTGCGATTCCACTGTTTGCCCTCCTACCTAAGCATTGGAGAAACAGTCTGGTCCTTGTGTTATAAATATAAGTAACCCTGTAGGCTAGAGCAAATCAGCAACAACAAAAAGCTTTTAACTCTCTTTCGCCTACTGATATTGCTTCCGTAAGTAGTCATGAAACACAAACTATCCCACGAAATCGATAACTACCCTGAATCAGACGATGCGGGCACACTCAGAGTCACGGCTAAGATCTTTGGCCAAGATGATAACTCGACATTCACGACTCTGTCCCTTGCCAAAGACTTCTTAGATGATGAGAACGAAGAGTGTAAAAGCAAAGAAGACTTGAACTACTTCTTGTTGGAAGCCGGAATCACCGAAGATGTTATCCATAATGCGATATTGGAGCTAATTGTTTATGTTGATGAGGTAACATGCCCTGAAAGTATCGAGTACTCTCCTGGCTGTGCTTTGAAAGTTCAGTTGGATCTTGTTCCTGATCATCTCGATGATGATGATGATGACTCTGAGATTCAAGAAGCTGCTCAAGTCTCGTTTGATGATACTAGCAATATCCGGTTTCGACCAGCTAGCAAGCTCGTGGTCAAGTCGCTACCCAGGAAAGTATACAAGAAGAAGAACGAGAACAAGAAGATGGTTAGCTTGGAAGAGTGCAGGATTTGTTTGCAAGAGTTTAGCAATGGAGGAATGGTTGTGACTTTATCATGTGGACATGAGTTTGACGATGAGTGTATCGTAAAGTGGTTTGAGACCAGTCATGTTTGTCCATTGTGTCGTCTCGAGTTACCTTGTCAAGATGATGAACTATAGCATGTCAAGATTGTTGGGTTGAACTCCGATTGCTTATTGTAATACATCATTGTTTAAATATCATTTAAATCTGATATTGTTGTTTTGTTACTTCAGAGTATGTTTTTATGTAGTATCAACATACCATCTTTTGTTGTCTCAAACACCTGGCCAACATCAACATAGGAACAATATATAATCATTATCATTTATACAAAATATAAGGTTCCTAGACAACATCTTTTACATGCAAAATGCCTAAAACTCCTCTGAGTACATGATACAAGCTCTCATACATACTAACACATTATACAGGTACACACTATATTATACATTCAAACTAGTCCTTCTTAAGATGTAAGTCCAATCATCATCTATAGAATAGATTACAAACTTGAGCCCTCTCTTGAGTTAGTTTGGTTGCTGCAATCACCAAGGATACATAGACATGTTCATTTTAGTGGATCATATATCTAGATAGTTTCAATGGAAGGTGTGAAAAACGCAAAACCTGGTTGTAAGAAGTTTGACCCAAACATTGAATCTGAAACCCAATTTTGATGATGATGATCAGTGGCAAACATGGGTTGATCATGAGGGATTTGAAAGCAACTACTACTACTAGCTGTTGGATCAAACATTGATGAAGGATCTTGTTGTTGTTGCAAGTTGTTCAATTCCATTTCAGTTTTTCTCTCCTCTTGACCTTCTTCCATTCCAAGAGTAGTACCAAATGTGTAGGATACAAATATTCTTCCCCAATATATTCGAAACCCAAACAACCATCTCCTTGCTGTTCAAACTGCTCAAATTTTTGTCCAGGTTTGTTGCATTTCTGATCTTCTTGTTTTACAGACTCAAAGAAGCAGTCTGAGTAAACAGTAAACGAACCATCAATCTCTTTGTTTTCAGTTCAAGCATGACTTGAGAGAGCATTTTTGGAAGTGAATAGTAACTATATACTGTGACTTGAACTCTTACCTATTAGGAAGAAAGCTGAAATCACCATGTAATATTGTTTGCTGGTTACTGTTATCAGGAAGCCAAGTCATGGAGTGAGCTTCTTGCATGGCATTATTACCTCCCATCACCAAGGGCAACTGTATCCCGCTTTGAAACTGCAGTTTTAAGGCTTTGGTCATCTCATGAAGACAGAGAGTATGTGAGAATATAAAGTTCTCACATTGAGGATTTGACTGGGACATAATAATATATAAAAGACTTGAGCCAATCCACTTACACTCACTTACCGCCAATTAGTTTTAAGTTGGAAACCCAAAAAAGTTAGTGAGAGATGGAGAACAAATTGTTTTAACCTGTGTGGTTATACATTATACTGGCAAAAGTTGGTTCTTTCCATAATGTTCCTGCAAAGTGAAGAAAACCTTTTTTTTGTAAATGATGCTCATATGATTGAGTTGAACGGAGAATAAACTTCACACACCTTGTAAAACTGGACTTTTTCTATAGATTTCCTCAATGATTTTCCAATAAAAAGAGGTGCTCAGTGTTTTCTATTCTATTGATATTTGTCCAACAACTCAAAACTGCCACCATAAGAAGAAGAAGACTCAAATATTGACTGAAACTAAATTTCAAGATAGTTGAAAAACTAAAGAAAGTATAATATTTTCACACCTTAGGCCTTAGCCTCCTATGAAACTCCATAAGCTGAGCTTGGAAAATGGCTACGTAGTTACTTCGACCCTGTCGTGGTGGTAAAGGTAACAAAAACTTTAGCAATCTGACTCAGAGAGCTTTAAAAGTATCTAACAAAATTCAAGAAACCATGATGGTTGATACATACCTTGATAGTTGATTCCTGCAACATAAAAGAGAAGACACCATCCCAGAGGCTTATTAACGACAAAAGTATGGTTAGTAGTTATATGAAGTCATAGCAAGTACCTTGCTCTTAAAAACTCATGTATGTTTACATCATGATCAAGCTTTCTTAGAAGTCTTCTTTAGTGCCTGCAATGGAGCAAAAACAAATAAGCTCAGATATGTCAAACAAAACAAAAACGTTGATGAGAAAGGAAGTAATCAGGTTATTCTTTACTTCAAGGCTCTCCAGCTTCCTGTTACGTCAAAAAAATACAACACTTTATTTTAGTTCAATAGCACAAATTAGATGATAGGGTTGAGACTTGAGAGCAATCTATACTTTTACATAATAAGGCTTACCATACCTTTTTCATTTTTGTCCTTTCTTACGGAGTTAGTTAATTGAGCAAACTTATAAATAACCTCTCAGCGCATTATGTCATATATATTTCAATTTGTTTTTGTTTTTGTTTTTATTATTTCATTCCTATTTGTCCTTTCTCGTTTAATCATTGTGTCATTTATATTTCAATTTGTTTTTGTTTTTATGATTGCATTCCTATTTATAACACACAGAAAAAAAATGTGAAAGGGAGAGAACATAGTAGTTGCAAAAAAAGGAAAGAACATAGTAAAAAAGGGAAACTGTTATTCTGTCGTCTGTAAGAAAAAGGAAATTATAAATCGTCTTGAAAAAAAGGAAATTATAAATCGTATTACTAGGTTATACTAAAAAAAATACTGTTAGGTAACCGACTAAAAACGTTAGATAAAAACTAGTGCTTGTGTTATAAATAAGTCACCCTAGAACAAATCAAGTTCATCGATTCAGTTTCTTTTTCAGAGCGACTATCAAAAAGAAAAAAAAGCGTTAAACTCTGTTTCTTCGACTGATATTTGCTTTCGTGAGTAGTCATGAAACACAGATTATCCCACGAAATAGATAACTACCCTGAACCAGACGATGTGGGCACAATCAGAGTAACGGCAAGGATCTTTGGCCAAGATGATAACTCGACGTTCACGACTCTGTCGCTTGCAAGAGACTTCATAGAGAACGACGAGTGTAAAAGCAAAGAAGACTTGAACTACTTCTTGTTGGAAGCTGGAATCAACGAAGATGTTATCAATAATTCGACACTAGAGCTAGTTGTCTATGTTGATGAGGTGACGTGCCCCGCAAGTATCGAGTATTCTCCTGGATGTGCTTTGAAAGTTCAGTTGGATCTTATTCCTGATTATCTCGATGATGATGATGACTCTGAGATTCAAGAAGCTGCTCAAGTCTCGTTTGATGATACTAGCAGTATCCGGTTTCGACCAGCTAGCAAGCTCGTTGTCAAGTCGCTAACCAGGAAAATATACAACAAGAAGATTAAAAAGAAAAAGAAGAAGATGGTTAGCTTGGAAGAGTGCAGGATCTGTTTGCAAGACTTTAACAATGGAGGAATGGTTGTGACTTTATCATGTGGACATGAGTTTGACGATGAGTGTATCGTAAAGTGGTTTGAGACCAGTCATGTTTGTCCGTTGTGTCGTCTCGAGTTGCCATGTCAAGATGAACTATAGCATGTCAAGATTGTAGGGTTGAACTTCGGTTACTTACTGTAATAAATCATTTTTAAATATCTTTTTCCATCCGAGATCCTTTTGTTTTGTTGTTTTGAGTATGTTCTTTATATAGTATCAACATACCATGTTTTGCAACACCTGGCCAACATCAACATATAAACTATATATCACAAGCTCTCATACATACTACAACCTTATACACGTACACACACACTCTCTCTCTCTCTATATATATATATATATACATATGGACATTATAGCAATGACTGAAAGTCTGAAACTAGTCCTTGTTCAGACATAAGTCCAGTCATCATCCTAGAATAGATTACATACATGAGCGCTCTCTTGAGTTAGTTCGGTTGCTGCAATCACCAAAGATAAAGAGACATTACTTTTGGTAGATCATATAGCCATAGATATTTCCAATGTAAGGTGTGAAACACAAACCTGGTTGTAAGAAGTTTGACCAAACATTGAACCTGAAACCCAATTTTGATGATGATGATGAAGATCAGTGGCAAACATGGGTTGATCAAGAGGGATTTGAAAGCAACTACTACTACTAGCTGTTGGATCAAACATTGATGAAGGATCTTGTTGTTGTTGCAAGTTTTTAAATTCCATTTCAGTTTTTATCTCATTCTCTTGATCTTCTTCCATTCCAAGATTAGTACCAAATGGTGTAGGATACGAATATTCCTCTCCAATTTGTTGTAAACCCAAGAAACCATTTCCTTGTTGTCCTAACAGCTCAAACTGTTGTCCAGGGTTGATGCATTTCTGATCTTCTTGTTTTACAGACTCAAAGAAGCAGTTTGTGTAAGCCGGAATCGAACCATCCATCTCTTTGTTTTCAATTCAGTAGAGCATGACTTAGAGAGCATAGTCTGGAAGTGAATAATTTCTATATACTGTAACTTAGGACTCTTACCTATGAGGAATAAAGCTGGAATCACCAGGTAATATTGTTTGCTGGTTATCTTTATCAGGAAGCCAAGACATGGAGTGAGCTTCTTGCATACAATTATTATCTCCCATCGCCAAAGGCAATATCCCGCTGTGAAACTGCAGTTTAAAGGCTTTGACCTGGTTAAGAAGTTGTCCTCATGAAGACAGTGAGTGAGAGAGGGGAAAGAGAACTAATAGTTTTAACCTGTGTTGTTGTACATTCGATTGGCAAAAGCTGGTTCTTTCCGTGATGTTCCTGCAAAGTAAAGGAAACCGTTTTTGTAACTGATGTTCATATGATTGAGTTGAAAGGAAAATAAAAATAACACACCTTGTGAAACTGGATTCTTTCAATAGATTTCCTCAATGATTCTTCCAATAAAGTGAGGTGCTCAGTGTTTTCTATTCTATCAATGTTCGTCCAACAACTGAAATTCATAAGAAGAAAAAGAAGATTCAAATAATGACTGAAACAAGATATCAAGTTAGTTAAAAACTGAAGAAAGTATAATATTTCCACACCTTAGCCTCCTATGACACTCCATAAGCTGAGCTTGGAAAATGGCTACTTGGTTACTTAGACTCTGTCGTGGGGTGGGGGGTAAAAGGTAACAAAAACTTAAGAAAATCTAACAAAATTCAAGAACTGATGATGGTTGATACACACCTCAATAGTTTGATTCCTGCAGGATAAAGAGAAGACACCATCTCAGAGGCTTATAAATGACAAAAAAAATGGTTAGTAGTTATAAGAAGACATAGCAAGTACCTTGCTCCTAAAAACTCAGGTATGTTTATATCATGATCAAGCTTCTTAAAGGTCTTCTTCAATGCCTGTAATTGAGCAAAAACAAATAAGCTCAGAGTTTTGTCAAACAAAACAAAAAAATAAGTTGATGAGAGAGGAAGAAATGCAGTGAGGTTTGTTCTTTACTTCAAGGCTCTCCAGCTTCCTGTTTATGTCAAAAAAAAAACACAAAACTTTATTTTAGTTCAATAGCATAAATTAGATCATAATAATGCTTTACCATACCTTTTTGTCCTTTCTTGTGGAGTTAATTGAGCAAACTTAGATATAACCTCTTCAATGCAACTGTTAAAGAACAAAACTCAAATCAGTTCATCCCATATTACTTACTACCTTTATGAAGTATGAAAAACATACGAATTTTCTTTTGGATAACAGAGCAAAATGAAAAGATCACACAATGTTTTGATATGATGCATTAAAGTACAAAACTAAATTGATCAATTTGAGAATGTAATTGATATATGTTAGTTAACCTGTGTTGTCCATGGAGCATGGTAGGCTTGCCGGTAGGAGAAAACATGAGAAGGAGAATATCAATATCACACAAAATGGATAGCTCTTTGGCTTTCTTCAGTATCCCACATTTTCTCTTCGAGTATGTAACTTGCCTGTTGCCTGTGCTCTCAAGCCGTTTAATCTCCAGCTTAACCCTACCCATATCCTGTTCAAATACATTAACCTTTTCATCAAAACCCAAGAAATAAAAAAAAAAGGACGAACATGTTCTTCGAATAACTCACTTCAATGACCAGGTGAAGTTTTACTTCTTGGGAAAAAAAAAGTTTTACTTCTTGCAAGGGATTATACTTTCTCTCTGAGTGTCTCAAAGCTTCAAACCAAAATGTTTATATTCGGACACAGAGTCTCTCTCTCTCTATAGAGGACAAGATTTCACTCTAATGAAAGGTTTTAAAAAGGGGGTTCTTTGCAGCAGAAACAGAGTAATATGGGGTTCTTTGCGTGGAAACAGAGAAGAAACTCATGAAAGTGAGCACAGAGGAGGCCAAGTTACAAAGAAGAGAAAGATCATGGATGAAGGAAGGAAAGGATTGTCCGAGAAAGATCAAGAAGAAGAAAAGAAGGGAAAGATTAACGGTGGAACATAGGGAGGAGGGAAAGCTCGTAGAAGCAGCGAAGGGACAACCTTCGAATTCGGTGGGACCGTGGGAGAGACTTAAGACGTCGACCAACGGTTTGTGTGCTCTCTGTTCTGTACAGAGAGAACCGGTTTTGCTTTAAATCAATTTGGTTTAGAACCCCCATTTTTAACCGACCAATCAAACCGGGATTTTCCCTAGCTGGGCCTAAGTTAGTAAGCCCATTTAAACCTTTGACTTGTCTTTCGCCCTAATTAACATCGCCTCTGTTAGTCAATTCCTCTATATAACACTTCTCCAGAACCCTTGTGTTTGACAATGTAGTAGTTTTGAGGTTCGGGTTTCTAGAGCTTTGTTAGTCTTGTTGTTTCGTTTGATGTGTTTTTCTTTTTTTTTTTGTCTTTGCTTGTTTTTGATGCCTGTGATGGTGTAAAATATACTTTGAGAGATTAATCTCTAGGAAAAATAAATCCAGTCTGGCATTTTTTTTCTCTTATTTTTGATGATATATAGCTCCTACTCTTAGATTGAATAGTTTTTTAGGTTCTGTGTGTTGTTAATGTTTTAGCATCTTATTTATGGTTTTCTTACCTAAGGAGTTTGTAATTATTTAGTGCAAGTGACGATGAAAAGACAGGGACATCAGAATCTCCTTTGATAGGAGATGAGAATGATGATTATTGTCTAAATGGGAATCTCTCTGATGCATTATACCCCCAATAAAATTCAATTTTGATATAATTTTGTACTCTCTTCTTTTCACTCAATCTCAAGGTGATTCCATATGTTTAGTTATTTGAATTCATATGAAGTTGTGCTCCTTTCTTAATTTATGTTCTTTATATCCCTTTTAATTAGTAAGTGCAAGTGACGATGAAAAGACAGGGACATCAGAAATTCTCCAATTAGGAGAATTTAGAATGATGACTAACGTCTAAATGGGAATCTCTCTGATGCATAAACTAAGTAACTTCATTATTTAAAAGCAAATCCTTTGGTCATTCGATTTCGAGTTATTGGCTATGTTTGTTCGGTTCTTGGGTTTTACAATTGCACGTATTATCAGACTTTTAGTGATGGCGAGGCTAACCATGATTTGCGTTTATTAAACGTTTAGGAACTAATATTAGCATTTTAGTTTGTCCTGTTAATAGAAGAATCTATTCGTCTAACAAATGAGATAGAGAACTATCTAGCAACATGGTTTTGGATGAAACGGAAGACTCTGTAGATTTTGATTTTTTGATTCGAGGTTTATGTTTTTTCTTTGTATGTATAAGATATTATCCCAATGCTGTATGCTTCATTTACTTTTAATCATCGAACACAGTGCAGATCATAACCAATATAATGAACTTTTCTTTTCCATCTCAATTATACTTTTGTGTTTTAATGGATGTTTTTGATAATTCATAAAACAAAATAGAACGTTAAGCTTTTAGCAAACTGTATCAGCAACACTAAAAAAGCTAGGCAAGTAGCTACACAAAGAAAAACATCTTCACTATCAGCTTCACAGAGAGATAAGAAGAAGACTTCTACACTCTTTTCTTACAGTGATCAAAAAAGACAAAAAAAAATCCGAATATGAATGAATCATCATATTCGGACAAACAAACATGTTCAGGCCAAGACACCATTAACAAAGAGAATCAAGATTCTCGGTTCTGCTTCTCACAATCCGATGGAAAACTTCTCTTACTTTCCTCTCAAACGGATCCAACCCATTTTTCAAAGCCTCATGAACCTCCACAAGCTCCTCCACTCTCTGTTTCACCTCAATCTCCTTCTCCTCGCTCATCGGAAAATGAATCGAATCGATCAGTTCGTTCATCACTCTCGAACTCTTCTCAATCCGACCAATCTCCTTAAGCAACCCACAACAATTCTTCCTGTCTCTCCTCTTGGACTCCTCGACGATCTTATCGTGCAGCGACATAACCGGAGCCGCCCACTGGAACTGCCTCGGCACAAAGAAATTAACTTGCAACCCACGATCCTGACAAGGAAACGCAGCCACCAAAACCCACATCACAAACAACAAAACCGACGCCATAGTGTAAACCGGAAACGCTAAACCGTTGCTCGCGACGACGTCGTTTTGCCGAGGCGTATTTAAGTTGCTCGCCAAGGCTTGTAACTGCTTAGAAGCCGACCACGACCTCGAGACGCTCCACGAGAGCGATCTGAAGTGTCCCATCGAACGGTGGTGACTGTGGCTGTCTTTGACTCTTCCGAACGAACGGTTGCGATGAGCCAAACTCGTTTCTTTCTCGTCGAGCATCCCGATCGCTAAATCGACCAGAGCCTTCTTCGCTCGCCGGAGCTGACCTTCTCCGACGGTACGGCGGCTGTCTAAAGCCGAGATCACGATGTCGGAGAGCTTCTGCCACTGGCGGATCTGCTCGATGCCGTCGCGGATCGCGTTGCAGACGTCGAGGGCTTTGATGCTCCGTTCGAAGTAATCGGAGATCAGACGGTTCATCGGAGACGTGGAGATTTGAGATCGGTGGTTGAAGACGATGGCTCGGAACTCCTCTTGGCAGCATAGAAACGAATCTAAAAGCTTTCCGATCCACTCGAGGGAGAGAAGCTCGCCGTCGCCGTCGCCGGAGGCGTTGAGATCGGTGAATTTCTCGGCGACTTGTCTCTGGAAAGAATCTAGCTCGGCCTCCATGCTGTGGCTACTACTTCCGGCGGCGGGTGTGTTTGAGTCAACTTGGTCTCGCCGGAAACTTAGGAATGACCTCCCGAATGTTCCCTGAAAATCCGTCGCCGGCATCCTCTGTACAGATACAAAGTCGGGATTGTTCTTTTGGTTGAGAGAGAGAGAAAGAGAGAGTGATGACGATGATTGGTGAAAGGTAGGAGAGTTTATAAAGCGATCATTTTGACCGCGTAATTTTAATATATGCTTTGGAAATATTCAATATATTTTAGATATCTTTCCCCTTTTAATTTCACTTTTTAAATATATATAAGAAAAGAAAAGCTACTATTTGATTTTTGTGTGTTCTCATTCCTTTTAATCTCGTGTTTCTCTTTTTGTTTACTCGTCACGGAACACGCAATGTACACGTAGAGAGGGGGGGGTAAACAAATCTACAAGCTTCCATATCTTGTAATGGGCACTGTAAAAGAAGTCTCAGTTGCGGGAACCTTACAGTCACGGGATTGTGATATTTGATGTCGAGAATGAGATACTAGTGGCTGCCACGTGGAGAAAAATTCAAGAGATGGGAGCTGTTACGGGAGACTAAGAGCATCTTTATCCATAGAAACCCATTAGTGTTTCTTCATGATTATTTAAGTATTTAAAATGTACTTGATGGACTTAAAAACTCTAGTTAAGAAACTGTTTGATTTTGTGCCTCCAATGGTGGTTTCTTAATTAAGGATTCTTAAAAAAAAATTCTATAAACTTTTCTTTTTAAGAAGAAGAATCGTTTGGAGAAAATGAGAAAGAGAAATAACGAAGAAACATGAGAATCAAAGCTATGGAAGATCATATCATCAGTTCCACCTAGAAAACCAAAGCAATTGTTCAAATGCTTTTACCTCCATGGATAAGCTTCGTTGAACGCGAAGACGTCCCCGACGAGAAATCTTCCCGCTCCACCAGACCAACACGGAGGCCACGCGTCACAGCGCCGAGCGCCACTCCAGAACCATTGGCTCCACCGCCAATGACGAGTACATCGAGAGGATTAGATGCGCTTGCTCCGATCAGAACAGACTCTTGATCAGATCGAGAAGGCACCAAAGCGTTGGGATCAAGACATTAAAAAGGAATTAATATACATAGATCATTCACTGCAACAACTCAATAAACAAAGCTTTTAACTTGATGATATCCTCTCTAATTATAACTTATGACATATACATTCTTCACCAAAAATCAGTTAATCCAATAACGAAGAAACATCTCAATCAATTAAACATCCAACAAGACTAAATCAGTTAATAGGCAACAAAACAATCCTCTTCTAATTAAGCCTCCAACAAGACTAAAGGATGAATCTTTACCTCGAGAAAGGCCTTAAAGATCCACTGAACAAACCCACCTACAATGAGCAAAACAGCACAAAGGTTTACGCTTTGATCCTATACTCGGAGAAGGATCATCAACGTTTGATTCGAAAGGTCGAAACTTTACCAGATTCGTGGAGATGGAAAGATGCAAGATCGATCGAATCCTCATCATCGAACTCATACTCATGT
This sequence comes from Brassica napus, assembly GCF_020379485.1. Taxonomy (NCBI): domain Eukaryota; kingdom Viridiplantae; phylum Streptophyta; class Magnoliopsida; order Brassicales; family Brassicaceae; genus Brassica; species Brassica napus. The sequence goes on along the minus strand of NC_063439.1, from coordinate 7,685,868 downwards.
ATGATCGATCGATTCCTCATCATCCCTCCCCTGTTCAAAACCCAGACACTGAATCGTTTAGACAAAAACTCATTGAAAAAAACAAATTTACTAGAAAAGGATAGATCGAATCTACCGTTGATTAGATCGAGGGGTCGCCAGCAAGCAATCAGAGAAGAACAAGATCAGGGATTCTGGTTATGGAAAAGATTCTAGTTTTGGGAGTGAAGATAGAAAAGGAAAGTGAAGATGGAGTTTGAGCTGAGAGAATAGCTAGAGAAGAAGGGATGAGATTGATGCAGAAGAGGGCTTCGTCGCCTGAGATCACGAGAGGAGCCGGAGAAGAGGAAGAAAAAAAAAGAATTAATGAGATGAAAAAAAATAAAAAACATAAAAAAAATCAACTTTTACTCCCACCTTGACACGTGCCTTTAGAAACCTCTTTCAAAACGGTTCCGAAAGTCTCCAATTAAGGATCGGTTACAGCTAATTTATTTCTTTTTCATTTAATTAAATGGCCCATTATTCTTAAAACCCATCAAGAGAAACTGGGATAAAGATGCTCTAAGTCAGTGCACTGTACATGTGGGAAGAAAACAGCTAAGTCTTCGTTGGCGCGTAATGAAGAGAGAGGGTAATAAAGGGACTCGGTCTTGTTGATTCGTTCTTGTCTCACTAGAAAGCTCAATGACAATTGACAAACGCTGACATGTAATTCCTCTTCTTCTCTTTTTTTTTTCCTATTCTTCTTGTGATTTTACTTTTTGCAAATGTCAGATGATAAAATATCTACTATATTTTATAAATATAACATTCTAACATTATGTTTTTATATATATATATATATATATATATATATATATATATATATATATTTCTATAATATTAGATTTTGTATTGAAATATCTAAATGGATAAATGATTTTAAAAGAATGAAATAAGGTGAATAATATCGCTATCAGTCCAACATCATGTTTGGGCCAGAATTATTGCACAACATACAAGAATTAAATTCATACATGACAATATACACTACCATACAGATATCAAAGTATTAAAAAGGAGAAAAATCTATTACATAATATCCCCTGATCTTCTGTCATGTGTGTTCCAAAAAAAGCCAGTTGAAAAAAAAACAAATATCTGAAGATTGAAAGAAAAAACATAAACAAATAAAAACCCACACGTGGGATTCACAACTCACAAGGTCGAAGAGGCTGTGTAAAATGAAAGCACGTAGATTATTGACCAAGACATGACAAGCTCTCTTTCTTCTTCAGATTATTATTTTTCAAGTTTGATTAGTTTAGTATACTTTCTTTCAGTTAAAGGACAGGTGAAATCGTGCAAAAGCGTATTTCCCGCAAATGGTTCCTCATGAGACTCGCTGCCCAGCGTACGCGACCAATTAATTTAAGCCCCAGTTGAGACAAAAATCTGAAGGAGACGATTGCTCCTAACATGCTCATTCAATGATCCAGAACACTAAACAGATAACTTATATTATATAAATGAAGACTGGGTTATGACTGTTATCAGAAAACAAAAAGTATATGTATAATTTGTGTATGATTTACATGTTAGTTGTCTACTTATTAACAGCTTCTTCGAGCTCTCTTAAACCACCAACTTTCTGTTCAATTTCTTCGATAAGCTCTTCACGCCATAGCTCTGCTCTTGCCTTCTCTTCTATGTCTTCTTGCTGCATCATAGAAGCCAAAGCACAATAACAACTCTTTCCAATTTTAGAATAGTTGTGCGTAATTAAATTGTGATGTACTAAGTCTATGGCCCAATTTAGCCCAACCTGTCCCGAACCGGCGGCCTAAATTTACTATACAAGATTCTGTAGAAAATATTGTCCCCAGGTCCACCCCGATCTTTGCTCAAATTACATCAAATCAGTTAGGTTTGAATTCGTTGTTACCAGAGTTCACATTTTCTTATAAATTTCAGTATTTCATCAAATGATATAAGTTTTAAACATAAACTAAACCTTTTCATTCCATTTGTGTTTGAAGTTTATAATTAACATGTCTGTAGTAGGTTCTGGAGATACATAACAAGCATAATGTACGCAGATGCTTAAGATTATGACATCTGAAGGCAAACCTAAAGCCATCTACATAAAGGAGGGGCCGGACCTAACCTAGTCCACAAGGTCAGGGTCTATAAAGACCAGTGTGGGGCTAGTCAGTACAACATCCCAAAGTTATAATTTGTATGTTTCTAAAGTTAGAAAGAAAGATACTTACAGTTTCATAGACCCAATATCCTGTCCCATCACCTCCATCTCCACGGTATTCCTCCGAGTCATAGAATGGATCCTATACATACACCATTATTGACAAATAACTCATCAAAAACAACTAAGATCCCAAATGAAGCAAATGGGGATGAATTGATTCGATTCATTTGAGTTTTTCCCATACTTTTGCGGAACCGAAGTACAGACATCCCCAACAAGTGAACATGATGTAGAACAAATCTGCCACATCAAACGACCACCAATATTATATCAAAACATTCAAAAACCAGACTGAAGACAAAACATTTTTAGTTGTCTTAATGAATAACTAAAATTTTTTTTGCACTTACAGACATTCTTGATGGCTTTATCACTTAGATGCCACACGTGTTTCTCTGTAATAATATCACGCATCCCCTCTATTTGTTGAACCATCACAGCCATAAGTGGCAAATCATGTGGCAGTGCCTTTCTTACACACAAGCTTCCTCTCATCAGAACTTTTTCCCTCTTCTCATTCTTTTTCATCTAATTTTCAAAATTCTTAAACGTAAAATTCATATACCGCAATAAATAATGAGATTCTTCATTAAATCCGTAGTTAAAGATAGTTACTTACAGAGAACCAACATCCATGATTTGGCCCTGAAATCTGCTTAGTCTACAAACACGAGACTCAAGTCTTTATGTTCTATTATAGATGATGATATAGTTAGTATATGAAAATAGTTAATACCGAGTAACTTGAGGAAGAAGGGATATGAAGGTTTGTGAAGGTGAAACTTTTGAATGCTGAGGCCATTGATACTTCTTTGATTAGTGGCAGCAACGGAGGAACGAGAGGAGACAATGTTGTTGCAATATTTTTTTATTTCTAAGTTTTAAGATTAGATTTTTGGAGGCAGAAGATGTGTGGATAAGGGAATCGGTATCGTCCACTCTTTAACTCTTGTGATACATAGCTAAAGCGCGTGTTAGCAATCACGTAACACTTTAGTCTTGTAAAAGCGCATGCTAACGACTGTTGCCTTAAAATGTTTAGAAATCTCCACATAATTCAACCGGGAAAATGGTCGATTCCTCCATAAACTAACAACCCCCGGTTTTTTAACACACGAACTTTGATGCCAGGCCGAAACCCATACAAACAACTTTATTTTTTTAATTACATACATGAACTTTTGATTTTAACCTAATTGACACAAACCGTAAACGGTGTTATGTTAGCCGTCAACAGCCTTAATCTCTAATTTAAATCTGGTTAAATAAAGAGGAGAACGACGTTGTATTGCTTTTCTTCTTCACTTAGGGATTAAATCAATATTAGGATTTACGACAACACAGCTTTCACGACGACGGAGCAAAAAGGAATTATCATCGTGAGATGAGACTTCCATATTTCAATTTACTTTTAGGAGATAATAAAGTAAAAAAAAAAGTCACAGACTTCAGCACAGAGAAGACGGATTACAGCATATGCATCATTGGTTCCTTGTGGAATATAGAAAGATATTATTCAAGTTCTCAGATTTAATATATTAAACTTCCACGGTAGTTTTCTCTCTCGCAGGTTTCTCTGTTTCTACAACAAGAGAGCTTGGGAATGGTTTATCTTCAGATTTTCCATTCATAGACAGACCACAACACATAATTACCGCAAAAAAAAAAGATCATACCAGAAAAACATTAAAATCTAAAAGACAGCACATAAAAAACCTTAAAACGATCAAAATAACCCATAAGTCAATTTGAAATACATCCTAATTCTGAAACAATAAAGTATGTTAGTCGACCACTTGACTTTGTGTTGGTTGATTTGATCCCTCTACTTGTGTGACATTCTTCTTCTTTGGTGGTCTTTGAACTGGAACTCCAATATTTTTGCACTTCCTTGCGTTATGTCCACCTTCTCCGCATCGGCCACAATGAATGATCCTTCTCTCCCTTGAAACCTTTGAAGGAGACTCATTCCTAACCTTAGTCTTTTTCTTACTTGGAGACTCGTTCCTTCCTTTTATCCGCTTAGGAATTTTCTTTCTTCCTCTTGATGATTCCGGTTCTGTTGGTGGTGGAATAATCTCTGCATCTCCTGTTTTTTTCCAAAAGTTTATTCCATGGACAGCCTTAATTGGTGTTTCATACTGCTTTCTCCACGTCGAGGTGAGGTAACAAGCAGCCATATAATCTTCTTGTTTACGCTTCTTTGCAGAAATGATTTTTAGGGCATGACGACAAGGCAATCCCGACATCTCCCACTTTCGACAAGTGCAAGTACGATCAACCATTTTCGTTTTGTATGAACTGTTTTTCTCTTTCACTTCAAATACTTCATATCCGCAAGGATATATAGTGCAATGATGTATTTTACGTTGCTCCTCGCTGACTTTTTCCATTGCTTTTAGACTGAACTTCCCTCTGTGATTCATTGCTTTCATCTTCCTTGCCTCAATGCGCAACATAGCTCTTCTGCGTATTGTTTCCAACATTTCCACGAGTGGCATTGATCTAGCAGGGTCAACCGCATGATTAAAAGACTCAGATATGTTGTTGCTTACATCATCACAAGTCGAGGATGGAGTAAAGAAGGCGAGGCTGCAATTTTTGGGATTCTTCATCATCATCGAATCATATACACTCATGTCATATGCCTTCACTTCATCCACCCTCTTGTTATACTGCGCCATGTTGTAGCTCTTGGCGACCTTCCAGAATTTGCCTTTCATGTCAGCTCTATGTGGATGTTTCTTCTTTAAGTTTGCGTAAATATGTCTTGCACACATCCTGTGCTCAACCATTGGCAAGATATTTGATACTGCATTAAGTAACCCCTGAAAATAAAGAAAAGCTTTGTTTTTATCCTCATACTAACATAAATAAGCTCTGAAAATAAATAAAAACTTTGATATTATTACCTTTTGTCTATCTGATATGATAGTAAAGCCTTCACCATCGTGGAGATTCAGGTCCGTCTGCAATTTCTCAATAAACCAAACCCAATTGTCTTCACTCTCAACGTCAACAACAGCCCACGCTATAGGAAACATTTGGTTATTTGCATCTCTGCCAACAGCTGCTAACAACTGACCCTTTGTTGTGCACTTGAGGAAGCATGCATCAAGACCAAAGATCGGTCGACAGTGAGCATACCAAGTCTTCTTCAATGCAGCAAAGCAAACGTAAAATCTATAGAAAACATCTGAACCATCATCTCCGTTGAACGTCTCGAGCTCTACCGTTGAATCCTCATTGGACCTAGTAAAAACAAATAAATATTAAGTTCAAATAAAGACAAAACATGACATTTATAAATACAAAACATGAAACACTTACTCTAACAACTCTACCCGGTAATCTCTAAGCCTTGAGAATTGTTGATCATTCTCCTCTTTGATCATTTCTAAAGCCCTTGTCTTTGCATTTCTACACTGATCTATGGTCACCGTCAATTCCCAACGCTTCTGAATATCAACCAATATCTCCTTTGGCATTATCTTGGGGTCGTCTCTAAGATCATCTTTAAACAACTTGGCAATGACTTCTTGTGTAATCAGCCTTGAGTACCCACTTTTACTGCAACTGTGATCCTTTACATACACTTTAACCATCCATTTTTGCAATGGTGCTTCATAGGAGCAGTATATCCTCCACATACAAGCTTCTTCTCCTTCTTCTGCTTCACTAGCACATTTGAGTTCAGATTTGTCTTTATCCCAACGGACATACTTCACATTCCAACCATGTTTTAACACATAATCTACCATTGCTTGCTTGAAAGCCTGTAAACTATCAAAGGCTTGTTTTAACTGAAGCTCACCACTGCCTTTCTTGTATGTGAAGTAGCCATCTCCTTCATTACCATCTTGATCATCATCTGAGCCAACAGGTGTAGCAAACAAATCAACATCTTCATCCACAAAATCCCTCACATTTCTCTCAACTCTTGCTTCTTCATAACATGGAGACCTATCTCTCTCAGTATCTATTTCATACTCATATCTCTCTGCATCTCTTTCATTTTCTTCCATCCCTGCCTCGTCTCTCTCTGTTTCACACTCCAAAAATATGTTGCTACTGCAAAATAAACAGCAGGCCATCAAAAGGAGAGTAAAACGACCTGATTTTGAGAATTTCAGAGATAACCAAAGTTCACTTACCTCATTCTCGAGCTTTGTTTGGTCCCAGTCCACCAATTGCAAAAAACACGTCTCTAGCTAATGAGAATACCGATTAGAATCACTCTCATTCTACAGAAAATCTTTTTACCCTCCCTTTTCTGTTTTTGTCGTGAAACCTAATTCTTATTTTATCTCCCATTAAAGAAGAAGACCAAAATGACGTGATTTTTTGTTTGGTTTAACCACAATTATATGAGAAACTAAACCAAATCAAACATGTCATTAAACCGTTGACGGCTAACATAACACCGTTTACGGTTTGTGGTAATTAGGTTAAAATCAAAAGTTCGTGTATGTAATTCAAAAAATAAAGTTGTTCGTGTGGGTTTTGGCTTGGCGTTAAAGTTTGTGTGTTAAAAAATCGGAAGTCGTTAGTTCATGGAGGAATTGACCATTTTCCCTAATTCAACCATCCACTTTTGTATTTCTTATGTAGATATATACTGTAACGATTTTGACTGTCGCTTCTGAGGTTGGTTTAGCATCTCAGCTGTTATGTTGGACCAGGCAGTTTTTTTAGCCATGGATTGTTTTTTTTTTTTTTGAAAAAAAAACGCTTTTTTTAGGCTATGGATTGTTTGAGGTAAGTCCTTTGGTTCTTAGCAATTCCATTGTTTTGATTCTACTTACATAAACGACAACCTACGCTATTAGACGATCTAGTCCAAGCTTTTCTCATGGCTCCTTTCTTTGTGTTCCTTGAGCTGAAGTTGTTTGTCTTGTGTGAGTGAATTGAATTACAGATTCTTCAATCGGTTTTCAGGTATGAACCATATCCCGGTTTCAAGCTTGCGTCAATGCCAAGGTATAAAGTGGCATAAAGCAATGCAGAGAAAAGAAGCAGACCAAAAAGAATAAGCTCACGTAAGCTTTGGACTATTTAAGGAAAGAACTTAAACAACACATTGTAATGTTTCTTCTTTAGTATTAACCTCATGGCTGCCCATATGTCCTAATAACCACCACGAGCAATAGTTTTAAAAGGCGCAGGTTAGTAAATCACAAGGGAAATCCTTTTTTTTCGAAGCTGGTGACTGGTGAGCAATATCTGGAGGGTTCTTCCACTTTTATTTTTATTTTTAGCAAAATGTTAAAATTTATTATACCAACATTTTAATTTTTGACAAGGATACATAGGAACAAATAGCGGAAATACAAGAAATTAAATTAAACAAAACCTCAAAATAACAGAGGGACTTACACAAAAGCATAGCAAGACCAGAAAAGACCGAACTTGAGCGGACTGAGCCCCCCATTGCCACGAGTCGCCAAAGAGAAATGCACCCTCAAATATTGAAGCAACGAACGTACCTACAGCTTATGGGAGTCCACTCATCAACGCCTCCTCGAAGAATCACATCTAGAAACCGCAAGACCATCCAACATCGCCTCATCGACATCCTGAAAAGGAGTCCACCACCGACAATGCCACGTTGGAAAAGTGAGAACAAGAGATTGCTGGCTCCGCCACACCATCCCGTGACCGTTACACTCGTTTAACCTACTGCCCATATAGGCCAGCAAGACAGGCTGGGCACACCTCCTCTGGAGTGACGACAGTCAGAGTGAAACTTGAAGGTCGATTGCCAAACTCACGTCAAAGCTTTTCCATCGGACAAGACCGCTTCCAAAGAAGCCTACCCACCACATAGAGAACGAGAGGACATAGAAGGACGGTGAGGAGCGCTATATTGTCAATCTCACACCAGCTTTGAGGAAAGTCAAGAACTCTTCACGCGCCAAAACTAAGCTCAGCAGAGCACCACCAGATCAGAAAACGACCGACTAGCGGAAATTCACCACGCGCTACCACCGTAGACCACCGGAGGACCCAAAAAAGAGAAGGAAAGACTTGAGATCTGGACCCACAAACTCCAATCTCGCCTGAAGAACCGTCACCACATATCCACGCACCACACTACACCGGAGACGGAACCATGGGAGATTAATCGATGACTTACGCGCCACCTGCTCGAAGAGCCTCGGCTGAGGAAAGGGAAAAATGCTTCAAGCAGAAAATCCCTTACCGGACCGGAGACGAGACTAGCATAGAAAATGGTCATCATCTAACTCCACCGACACCGCCAAGCACGCTCCAGATTGAACCGGAACCACCGGATCTGAAAACGGAGACCACCTCAACTGAACTCCACCCTTGTCAAAGGAGAGGGTACAGAGATGAACAAAGAGATGGAAGGGAGGAGTAGCGGAAGAAAAAAACACAACCAGAGCTCCGGCGACCATCTAAAGGGACACAGCGGTCGCTAAGAAAAGAAGTTTTTTTTATATTAAATTCTTAGAGAGAAACGAGATGATATTTAGAGAGAGAAGCGACTTTGATATAGTCCTACTATATTGTCAATATAAAATTGTTTTGGGTAAACATTTTATAGTGACTAACTCCACCCCGAAAGGTTTCATATCCAGAAAATCCCGAAGGATTTATTTAAGAGGTATAGTATCACCGCGCCGACATAATATCGAACATGCGACCACTGCCAGTCGTCTTTGAGAATCTCAAGAAACTAGGCCACCTTGATATTGTTGGTAAATTTTTTATAGTGACTAATTCCACCTTAAAAGGTTTCATATCTAGGAAATCCCGAATGATTTATTTGCAAAGGTATAGTACCACCACGTCGATAGACTGAGACCAGGCAGTCGCCTGTGAGAATTTCAAGGAACCACTAAGCCGCTTTGATATCTCTTCAATTTTTTGTTTTCTTTTAAAAGTTTTTCATTTCAGTAATTTCTACTAGGCATGGGACTTTGATTTTTTTAGTATTAGTTCGGTTAATATATTTCAGATATTGGATATTTTTGATAATGGGATAGAGGATTCATTTTCATGACATATTTTCGGTTTAGGTTCGGTTCAAATAGTTTCGAGTTTATTATGTTTCAGATAGTAAATTTATGAACCAATGAATAAAAATATTCGGTACCATTTGGTTTCAGTTCGATTGTGTTGGGTCATTCGGATAATTCAGGTAATTATCAGATATTTCAGATAAAATATCGAATAATTAAGATAATCTGGATAAAAATACTGGATTATTTTGGATATTTCGAATAAAAGTATCATGATACTTTCGGATAATTCAAATATTTTTGGTGGACTTTTAAATTATATATCTATATATATATGTGTGGTTTTTTTAGCGATGAATATATTATGTTATTATAAACTCGGAGAAATATTACAGACAATTCTACAGCCGATAATTCTACCTGTCTTATGAAGATTCACGTCTGACTGCATCACATGAGCCGCCCTATCGGATTCACCCTTGACAGTACTCCTTGTGCCATGTTGCATATCTCTTGCAAGTCGTTTCTCCATTAATTCGCATAATTATGCTTTCTCTAGGAATCGAAACCTAGACTTCCTTGTGTAAAAGCATTGATGAATCATTGGTCAAACCTCATAGATCATATATATATATGTTATATATGTAATTAATATTTTTATATTCATGTATTTTTGGTTTTCTATTCGGTTCTAATTCTATTTGTTTATTTTGAATATAGAAATATAAGAACCGTTCGGATATTTGAGGGTTCGGATCCAATTCCAATTTTAGATATTTTAGTTAGGATTCTAGCTCGGATCTTCGGTTCCTTGTTTAAACGAGAATTCCTACACGGTATGATCTTCACAATCCTCAAAGGCCAACTATAAACCTAGGGATGGGATTGGTCGATAACAATAATCAACTCGCCATCTACAGTGTATACAACTTTTTGATATCGGGACCACAAATAATTTCATCCGTTCGATGCAACAAAACTTCAGATTCGTATCCAGTTTGCTTGTGATTGTTCTCAAAATATGTTTTTTACATTAATTAATGAGCTTAGTTGATTAAACAAAAGATTCTGTGCAACGTGTTCCAGCAGCAGCCAATGGAAATAATATTATTAAATTTTTTTATAGATATGATAGCTAAATGATGATGTGATACTAAAAATACAAATACGAAACACAAATTAATTTTTTTAACTCACTTCAAACTCTTTTCTATGTAGGAACCACACATTTTAATTGTATTGTAGTTAGAAAATTTTGTTAATTTTTTTATATTCTATATAGATAATTTAAAAAATGAAATTAATGATGAATTTAATTTATCTAATTATATAGACATATATTAAAAGATTATTTTAGCTAAAATATTATCATAATATATAACTAGACAACTATTAAATTTAACTTCTACATATAATAATTATTATTCTGATGTTATTTTTTTCTAATGTTTTTCTAATGTTTTTGTAATGTTATTTCACGTCATTCTTTTGAATAATTCATATTTTATATTATTCATATTTTCTTGAAACTTATATTATTCATATTTTATATAGTGTGTTTTTCATATAACCATGTTAAGACCGTATCACTTTATATTTTACATTGATTAGTTTATTGTTACAATTTAAGAAAGAGTCTGCTCATCTTGTCTCATCGAAATGAAAGATGAAAGATATAATGCAACGACGTCTAAAAAAATTGGCATTATGATTGTAATCACGGGTAGACTACGAAACTTCTTTAGCATATGGGGCACAAAAAGTTTTCTTATACCAACTAAAGCTGTTCGAATTACAAACGAAAACTGAGATTCGACTATACAACATCATAAAGCCCTTTCTCAAAAAAAACATCATATAAATAAATTTAAAGTTAAAAAAAAACATCATATAAATAATGACTATACAATATATATTTGTCTTTACTCTACTCAATTATTTTCTTTCTAACAACAACAAACTCGAGTCAATTTATCAAATAATCAACAAATTCAAAAAAATGTATGCTTTCAATAATGTAACACAATAATTAAGTAGGCGCATAACTATCACATGACTAAATTAAAAACGTAGTTGATAGAGAGGTCGGTCCGTTTTTCACGTGGCTATATGACAACTTCGTTTTACATGTGGTCCTGACACGTCGGTTTGGACCGCACTATGCCACGATGTATGATATAGACATTTCGGCACATACAACAATGTCACAGAACTCACGGCGTTGCCGATATATCTTGATTTTCTTTGCCAATATTTCTTGATTTTAAACCGTCTGTAAGGGGTCGTGCTAATATTATTTTTTATAATTTAAAGAACAATCATGCTAATGTTAATAAAAGTAAAGAGAATATAATGTATATTTTCTATAAAATTAGGATGTATACAACGATAAATAAGTGCGCTCCCTTGCAAAAACTACACAGATTTATTTCATAAATAATGAAATATTGCCATTTTTAGTCTATAAATGGATCATAGCCAAATAAAAATACAACTTCGTAAATATTACATAAAGTTACATAAAAACCTAAACTCCAAAAGCAGTGTGTGGACCAAAACAAAAGCAGAAGAAAAAAGCAATTATCACAAATTTATTATTGTCTTTTGTTTTTTCTTGTTAAAACACCTACTCTATAAAAGGAGATAAGAATGCATGAGACTGAATTATCAACATATATTTTATTTTATTAAAGAAAAAAATAGTTTGCTACTTGTTCCCTTTTTCACAACTGATACAGACAAATTGCTTGTTAACTCATAAAGAAAAATTACATAAGATTTTCTTCATGATTAAATTCAAATAAGTAATTGCCCGATTAGCAGAAAATCATCACAAATCATAAATTTCTTATTTTGTTTCACTGCACCCATCTTTTATACTAATGTTAATTAAACCGAGACACATAACTTTAAAGAAATTATTCTCCTGGTCGGTAGATTAGCATTATTCTTTGTCGCAACGTGCAAAAGAATAAAATGTGGTAAGTAAATACATAAACGATCGTCTCTCATATTTAACCATTTATTAAGCAAACGAAATGATCATCAAGTAGGTCAGTCATCAAGTAGGCCAGTCTCATAGACACCATACGGTGATGACGAACTAGGGTTATAGACTCCGTTAGTTTCAAAGTCCATTTGACCAATCTCATCCATAAAATGCCTCATATTTTCCTCGTCCCACATCAGAAAATCATCTTCCTGATCATCACCTGCTAAAGCCTTCCCATGATCCTTGTTTGGCTCTTCAAACTCTTCTTCTTGAGTAGTAATGATTGGCGTTCTCGGATCCGACAAGATATTCTTGATCCTGTCGACACCGTGTTCTCTAGATGAGATACCCGTGGCAAGCCTGTTAAGGAGACTGGCTGAGCCGGAGGAGGAGAAAGACGGAGATGGACTCACCATCGAGGAGGAAGAGTTGCCGCAATCTATGTTGAACGACGGTGTTTTGACGGCGAGGTTAATGATTGGTTGGTGGGTCATTTGGTCGATTCCGTTTCTCTCGAGCCTTTTCTTGAGACAAGAGTTCCAATGGTTTTTGATGTCGTTGTCTGATCGACCCGGCATCTGCTGTGCTATGGCAGCCCATCTACAACAGATTCTTTTTAGTTCAACCTAAATTTCTTTAACAAAAAAAGCATTGAGAATTATCTACCATATTGGAACATTAACATCGGCAGTTTTGTACAATAGTTTTTCACTATAACAATTAAGAAAATGAAAGTTATGATAGAAAAAGACAAGAGAATAGTTTCTCACTGAAAAAACTCTCAAAAAGCTGAAAAACTCATAAACCATTTATCCTTTAAAATAGTATATTTCTATCAAAATATTAAATTTTAATCAAATAATTGAATTAATTAAAATATTAACATATTGATGATGTTTAGAAACCTACTTAACATTTATCAAAAATAATGATTTTATTGATCAGTTAGTTTTTATTTAGTTTACATCGCTTCTCTCTCATACTTCTTTGTGGTTTTTAATCAATTCACTCAATATATATCTGACTTAGATAAATAAAAAAAATATCTTTAAAATCTTTATAAAATATGTAGTTCTCATTTGAGTAACTTACGGTTGCTAAATAATAATTAAATATTCAAAATAATAGTTGGATGAAAATTGTAGTACCATTATGCTGTAATATCTAATTTACGTGTGTTAAAAATATAATCATAATTGATATTTGTTCTCACAACATTTAATTCTTACGATTGGTGCCAGTGTCTTGAATATAAGCTGTGCCCTAATAGCTGTATCCGTATACCACCAATCCACAAGGCGATTGTCTCTCACAACAATTAATTTTTACAGTTGGTGTCTTGAATATACATGTACATACATATGCTTTAATATTACATTATAGCTTTTATATACATAATATTAGCATGAAACTGTGACTATGACAAATCGGTTTTATATGATTAATTTATTAATATACCTGTTCCCGAGAACAGACTGGAAATTGATAATAGCTTCTTCTTCTTCAGGAGTGAATTTGCCTTTCTTGACCCCAGGCCTTAGATAGTTAAGCCATCTCAATCTGCAGCTCTTTCCACATCTCTGCAAACCTTTTTTCATCACCAATAAGATTAAAACATAAATTATTTTAGCAGTTTAATATTGTGATTTTTTTTTTTTTTGCTTTAGGAATACTGTGATTTAAACCTTTGTAAAATTATGTCTAAAAATGACTGATATCGTCAGGAACATATTACTTTTCTATGCATATCTGCAATATATACGGAAAACACATTCACGTATTTACAAGAAAATTACCATAATGATAAAAAGTTATAGGCAATGATTAATACGTAAAGTATCCCCTTTTTTTGGTCAAACACGTAAAGTATCCCCTTATTTTACGTTTTACACTCTATTTTACTTTGTCTTATCTTATACCATTTTCAATTGTACAAAAAATTTACTCTATATTTTACACTAAAATATAATAACTCTATTATAGAGTTCAATTTGTTCTAAGGACATCTACAACTTCACTCTATTTCTCCCTCTAAAATAGAATTTAGAGTAAAAATACTCTAATGATACTATATTTTCTACTCTATAATAGTGTAAACCTATTTTTTACTCTATATATAGAGTAATTTTTTTATTTTTTGTTCATCATTCTATTTTTCACTGTAAAATAGAGTATCATTGGAGCAACATCCAACTCTATTATAGAGTTACTCTATTTTAGAAAAAAATAAAATAAACCATTGGAGATGGTCTAATGATTCACTCTATAATAGAGTTACTCTACATTTCACTCTATTTTAGTGTCAAATATAGAGTAAATTTTTGTTCCATTGGTGATTTAGCCAAAAGTATCAAAAAATCCTTCTGATTAAAAGTTTCTTAGTTTATCACTTAATTTCAGTTTGGTTACGATTATGACACAATAAAGTGAGTATTAATTTCATTTTGTCACTATTTACAAAAATCTATCATGTTTGTGGTGGAGTTAGATAAAAACGACGCGACAATTTTTCCGCTAGCTCCTCCTACGAAACATGTTTTGGTGTTTATGTTTTGGTGTTTATAGTACTAAACAAAAAACAATCATATAGCTGTATAGGGTAATATACAGATAACTACCAGCTTTGCGAGGGAGAAAACGCCAGTCGCCGATGCCGTATTCGTTGATATAAGCGACGAGTTTTTGGTCTTCCTCGTCCGTCCATCCTCCTCTCTTCGTCCCGTCGGCATCGAACCATGTCGCTCTGCCCATAATCTCTCAGCCCGGCCAAGTCTATACCGCCACGTAATATTCACCTTATGACAGGGCAATAGCTTACTGACTCATATGGAAAAACTGAGGGCTGATCTCCCTGATACTTTCACTTATTTTAGAATGGTCTCTTGAATGAAATAAGAGTTGTAGCTACTCTATAAATATCCCTCATCTTTTGTTTTATATGAATATTTTATTTGCTAATTATTTTTTGTATAGTATTTTTCAAAACAGTAAAAGGTGCGTGCTCACTTATTTGGTTTTATAGTAGACAGTTACTAGTTATCTGCTAAACCAATGTACTTATAGTTACGTGCTCACTTCTTGCTAAAATTAAGTGTAAGAATCAAACTTTTAATAATTTACAAATCTTAGGTTTAACGATAAGAAACCGAATATAATCGAACAACAGAAGCTATATAAAATTAATAAAACAGTATATATAGAATTGATGAAATGATAAAGAAACCCGTTCGTGATTTTTAAAACCAAACATGACAGAAATTGTTAGAGGTGTTTTGTAATTTAAATCAAACCATGATATGAGAACATTTAATAGTAGAATAACTTTCAGTGACAAAAGAAAGTTCAACAAGCAACGGTTTGGGAATCTATATCCATGTTATTCTGGAGCTCTATATGACGATCCTTGTTTTGGCAATACTAAACCAATACAGAACTGCAGTATCAAAACTTAATGACACGAAGCATGTTCCCTTACCTAGCGCTCTACAAAATCGCCAAAATTTACAATAGCGAACAGTAATCAATTTCTCCGACACATGCCAAGAAGAAAAGACAAGACATTTGACCTGACCGGAACCTAACCAAACTTCATTATTATGAATACTCCCGTACATACTCAACGAGAAAGAGGAAATGTAATAGACGGATAATAGGGAGGTAGCTACAACCATGGCCTTGCGCCATCATCTTGCAGACCACCAGAAATAAGGAGATAATGCCTCAAAGAGTCATTTGACTCATTTCCATCTCCTGGGATCAAGATCCGTAATGGTATGAATTGTTGGTCAAAGAGTTCAACCTTCTATTCCACATGTAGATTTGCTGTCATAACATTACCACCAAATAATATGTTGGATCCCAGACCACTATGGTCTATGAATGAGATCCAGAATTGCAATTGTCACTTTCATCATCACAAAACGGACTGTTTATTACCCATGTTGATTCTGATTGGTCCAAAAAAAATTTGGAAAGTAAATCATTTCTTTTCGACTTATTCTTGGGTTCACTCCCTAGGGTGAACCTCTAGGTTCACCAACCAATAGAATTGTTTTATTTTATATTCGAAATCTTTTAAAAAAAGGAAACAAAATATTTTCTCAAACTATAAGTTATATTATATTTTTAAAATAAAAAGGTTAAAATAAATAAATTAAAAAAGTAGTAATTAAAAAAAAAATTTTTTAACATTCTCAACAAAATACTAAACCCTAAATCCTAATCCCTAATCCCTAAACCCTAAATCCTAAACCCTTGGGTAAACCTTAAACCCTTGGATAAATTCTAAACTTCAAATCAAAAACACTAAACACTCAAGGGTTTAGGATTTAGGGTTTTAAGATTTAGTGTTTTTGATTTAGAGTATATCCAAGGGTTTAGAGTTTGCCCAAGGGTTTATAGGGTTTATGATTTAGGGTTTAGGAATTAGGATTTAGGGTTTAGTGTTTTGCTGACGACGATAAAAATATTATTATTTTTTAAATTCGTTTTTCTCTAACTACTATTTTTTTCTAATTTTTTTTAACCTTTTTATTTTAAAAATATAATATATCTTGACAATATTTTGTTTCCTTTTTTAAAAGATATCGAATTTGAAATAATGAAATCCTATTGGTTGGTGAACCTAGAGGTTCACCCTAGGGGGTGGACCCAAGAATAACTCTTTCTTTTCTAAGAGATCATCTTCATCTTCTAGAAATTTACAAGATTGTCAAACAAAAGTAAAGTTTAAATATAATATATTGATAAAATTTAATTTAAAATATAATTTGAACCTATTCATAAAAGGACAAATGTTTAATAGATATTTCATGGACATCTTAATACTACTATTTTCATTCCTTGTTTTCCTCTTCTTATCATGTTCTTTTTTAAATAGTGAGAAACCTAGATGGAAACCTCTTAATTGAAATACTCTGACTAATGTTAATGCGGTAGGATGCGACTTCCAAAATGACATTTGAAGGAACAAAATCTCCATATATCACATGTTAACTCCGTCCGACAATGTCATCTTACATTTATCTTTACTATTAAAGCAAAATTCATAATATGATTATGCCCTTATCTTTTGAACTTATTTACAATTCTATACCACTCCTATATTTATGGTTAACAAAATTGATTATTTCAAGAGAATTACTATATATTTCTACTGCAGCATTTAAGACTTTAAAGTATATGTTATTGTCTACTGATAATTAAACGGTACATAAACTACTGGTTTGGTAATACCGTAAATCTCTGAACAATTTGGATATAAGTGTGTTCATTTTATTTTTGATCATGTGGATATGTGTTATAATGTGATTTGTTTTCAAAGAATATTTCACTAAATGATGCCAAAATATAAATTTGCCACATTTTCTGATATTAGAATTATATTTATTATATTCAAAATATAACACATATTAGTTAATTCATGTTGTTATGCAATTCATATATTTTGTGTGGTTTTCAATATATTATAATTGTCTTTATGTTCATATAACTGATAATCATTTTTCTAATATACTCTTATATAATATCTCAAATGTAATTAGAATAATGTTTTTATTAAGCACAAGTTATGAAATGTCGTCATATATCACCTTTAACATGATTTTCTAAATCACTACAAAATGTTACTCTCTTTTTTTTTTTGATAAAAGTTTTACTCTTTGTTTTGTACTCATAAATATCCTACTATATAAAAGGAACTAAATTCAAGGTTTTTGAGACTATCCACCTCAGCCAAAATATTCTCATCCAAAAAGAATTAGAAATAAATGTCATTTAAAAGATAATTAACTAACATACAACTTTTGATATTTCTAGAAATTTCAAATTTGTAACTACTAATTTATTAATAGAATCATATATCTATTGAATTATGTTCTATTTTTAATCGTTAGACTTCAAGGGTAAATAAATTATTAATTTATAATATATATAGTTTATAACTTTATATTGTAGTTATAAATTAAGAGAAAATAACCGGGGAGGGTGAAGAAGCTCATGTAAAATTATATAATTAAAATGGTAAAATGGTGAGTATGATGACGTGAATCTAAGAAAAATTTGTTGTACAAATTATGGTGCTTTCTTCGTCCACTATAATGATTTAAAATAAAATACATATTCACATAAATAAGTCAATATTTGTTGTTTTTTTTTGGTAAGATGTTAAGATTATCATTTTTTGAAAGGTTTACTGTTGTTTTTAAACAACTTATTACAGCAAGGAAACAAAAACAACCAACAACAACTCAAGGTAAAAAAAGTCTTAAGGAAGTCTTATACAAGAAAGATAAAAAGAAGTAAAGAAGAGGAGAAGGAAGAACTTGCCGGGTAAGAGAGGAGACGGTCACGCATCATACGGTCGAGAGAGACAAGGATGACTGATGAAGGTGAGGAGACAGCTGTGAACACACGAGCATTACGCTCTTTCCACAACAGGTAGATGGCTGACTGAAAGTAGAGCTTGATGACTGGGAGTAGCATGCGTATCTGCGTTGACGCGAGGTTGATTGATCCAGGCTGCAATAGAGTGTAGATCAGAGGAGGAGGAGAAATCCAAACTTCAGCAGCAAAAGGCTCCCATATCAAGCGAGAGAAAGATCACTCAAAGAAGAGATGATAGTGAGTCTCTATTTCCAGATTACAAAGGACACACGTTCCTGAGACATTTAACCTCCAACGCCTCAAGCGATCCTTGGTTGGCAGTCTTCTCCGCAAAGCCAGCCATGATATAAACGCATTATGTAGAATATGTTCCTTGAACCAAATAGTCTTGTGCCAATATTTGTTGTTGATAGTGTTTATATTCTTTTCTGACATTAGTATATATTTTTTAGTAAACTGATCCAAAGAGATTAATTTGTGGAGCTAACCAAACAAGGATTATAGTGTTTACTTTGGAAAAAGTAATAGGTTGAATGATAGATGGCGTGCATGCTTTTTCACATGGAAATCTGCACATATATTAAAATCGTAAGATTGAATCATAAAGAAAATATAGTGTATATGACTGAAGTTGGTCCATTCTGAAACTAAAGATGGCTAAAATTCTTCTTTGTCAAAATGCATAGATGTGAATCTTATATGAATAGAGTTCTCCATTGCTTATAACAGTGTAATAAACTCCGTGTGTTAAAGGAGAAAAAATGTTATATAAATGAAAACAAAAGTTATGATTTTTTTTCTTGTGCCTATAGCTCTTTGCAATTTGAAGAAGAAAGAACATATTGTGTGAAAATCTTTGGCTCGGTCAAATTTTATCCAGTTCTTTATAAAACTGTTGTTATCTGATTCATGTAATTTTTCAGTGTTGATTTAAAAGCCCAAAAAACTCATCTATACTGACTTTTCGATATTTTTTTCTGTGATTTGAATTTAAAAAAAGATAAAACTTTCGATATAGTTATGTAAACTCAGAACAAGTATTTAGCTTTAGAAAGCATTTACATGTTTCAAACTTATAATATATACATATATAATGTTTAAATTATGCATATAAAACATGCGTAAAATGTGTCTGAATATGTTTCTCTTCTTTAATGTGTTAATCGTACTATATATAACATTATTTTAAAATTTCAAAAAGTTTATGTCACATACAAAAAAACCATCTATAAAAAATATAGTTCTCTATTTTTAACAAGAAAAATGAAAAATTATAAACATATAAATTTAAATTAAGAAAAATAACATTGAAAAAATAAGAAGTTAATGTAAAAGAAAAAACGACAAATAATATTACAAATAAAATAAATTTATAAGATACAATCCGCGCGAAGCGCGGAAAAAATTTCTAGTGTTTGTAATATGTTTTAGTTTCCCTAGATTATGATGAAATACCAAAGATAATAATTTTGAATGCCTCTTAACGTACACACACATGTAATTAAAAAGGTAAACCCAATTTGAGATCAAATTGTGAAAGTAACATTTTTTAAAAAAATCTTCTAATTGAAATTTATTTTATTATATATAACATTTATATTTTGAATAATGAATTATTTCGCATAATGTATCTTATATATTAAAACAGAAGTCACAACCTTGATTCATGTGTGATTTTTTTAAAAATGGACCTAATGGACCTATACATAAAAATTCATACTATATTTTAATTCAGACTAATAATAAATATAATTTTTAAAATATTTTAATCATAGTATCTTTTGATATCTTTATATTTTAAATATAAGATATATTTATTTTAAAATTCTAACAAATCTGTTTAAAAAGATTTTTACAAGATCTTCATTTTTGAAATTATATTTAAATATTTTCACTAATTTCGAAATTAGCTTAAAAAATATTATTAACATTATATATCAGTTATATAAAATGAAAAATAAAAAATCTATGATATTTTAGTTATTATAATCATAATCAATCATATTAATTAAAATTATTATATTGAGCTAAATATAATAAAATTGTATTAAATTTATATATTTATATATTTTATTTCGTAATTATAAATATATTATGTTCAAAAAAAAAAATCTATATGTTGGTAAGATGGGGTAACATTGTCAAACTATATAATACATGTATAAAAATTAACATGCATTTATTTAAAGTTAATAAATATAAAATCTTGTAACTACTTTAATCATAATATATTTCATTTTAAATATAATATAATTTATATATTATATTTAAAAAATCTAATAAATCTGTGTAATATTAAACAATAACTTAATGTATTTTAAGTTATCGTTTAGAAATGAAAATAAATAAATTATATCCTATATATCTATTTTATAATCATGATCATGTTAAAATATAATTATTATACTAAAATAAATATGATAAAATTATATTCAATTGATAATTTATAAATTTATTTCATAAATATAAACTATTTATTTAAAATATAATATGATGATAGAACGACTTAAAATTAACAAACCATATAATACATGTCTAAAAATTAATATATCTTACACTTTTATATATACAATAATAAATTATCTAAAATGATTAAGCATAAAAATATTGGTAAAAAGAAATCCAGTTTTGAAATACGGGTCAGAATTTAGCATAATTAAATGCAAAATATTTTTTAAATATATTTTCTCATGAATATATTAATTTTCTTAATAACTAAATGCAAATACAATAAGATAAATATATAATAAGAAGTGGTAAATACATAAGGTTTAAACAATTAATTAATTATAACATGTAAATTATAAAATTATTATATTTGAAATAGTTATATAAATATTTAAATATATGATTAACATTAAAAATATATACCACTTATGTTCTAAAACAATAATTTATGTATAGAAAAATGAAAACAAACACCCGTGCGGTTGCACGGGTCAAAATCTAGTAAGTTTTTAAAAAATAAGTTCTTAAATGAAACTTTAAATTTAATATAAATTATTAAATAGTTTTGTATATTAATTTGAAATTCATGTACCATATAGACAACACACCTAGTTTCCAAAAACAAAATCATGATAATTAAACTCAACCGTTGTAACAGTAATACTACAACCCGTAATCGTGTGATGTTTAGAATTAAGTACAACAAAAAAAACATAAATAAACAAAAGAACAAAGCACAATTTCAAATACTGGTTTATCTATTAATCCATTTTCAAACAATTCACTAGAAATAAACTCAATGATTAACTAGTTAGTACACACAAACGTTTCAAGTAATTATTTATCTGTTAATCCATATCAAACAATTTACTATATAGTAAAGTTCAATGATTAACTAGTTAATACGCTATCCAGATAACACATTTGGAATGTGTAATTTTTTGTGGATTTATTATTTTTAAACATAATGTTATGTTTTAAAGTTGTTGAAAAAAAAAAAATGTAAAGTCACAAAGGATAAAAGGATAAAAACTAAGAGCAATTCCAACAAGAAATTTAGGAAAGTTATACTTTTGAAAATAAATTTG